>NC_133775.1:17355040-17587006 GCF_003597395.2 Chelonoidis abingdonii
TTTGGGAGACCAGAGAGGGAGTCAGGCCCTGGAAATTCCTGGCTGGTGGCAGCGAGATCAAATCTGAGCTGGTAATTAAGCTTAGAGGGGTTCATGCAGGCACCCAGATTTCTGGATGCTAAGGTCCAGATTTGGGAAAGCCTATGATAAGCCCCCCTAAAGGCAATGGTGCTATGATGATTTGCCTCAGCTGAGGATCTGTTCCAATGAGTCTTCTTGTATATTAAAGTACCACCCGATCTACGTAAGGAGCGTAGAATCAGTCCATTTGGTGGACACTGTATGCATGGACAGGTTCATACCCAATGAACATACCAGCCACAAAGCAGCATTGAAAATTTACCATGAGGGTAGAGAACGGCTGTGTCTTTATCATAGATCTAAGGATACTGCTGAGTTACTTCAATCCATCATGTCAGTGATCTGAGAAGCAGGAAGGATTTGGCAAAGTAGGCATGAACAGCTCTGAAGAAACAGTTGACGACCATCGGGTCAATAATGCACACTCAGAAAAAATAACTTCCTAAATATATATCTGTTTGATAGATTGTAATTGCTCCAGAAGAGCCATTATGGCCTGTTAGGTCAATAGTCTGCATGTCTAAGGGACTTTAATTAATACATATTTACAGAAGTAATATCAGGAATTTTTACCTGAGCCGTAATGTCAGGAAACGTGGGGTTTCTAACATGTACGTTGAAAGATGTGGCACCATTTTACTCTTTTAGATATTTATTTTTAATTTACGAGAAGTGAGTGTGACGCACTCTATATGATTTTATGAAAAATATTCTAATGAGTGTGAATATAATGTAACTGGAATATGCTTCCTAGAAAAGGTCTCTTGTGAGGTATTACAAAGCTTATAATCTACTGAGTGTGGTCAACCTAGTTGTATAAATGTATCACTCTTGTATCTGAAACTAGAAATATGAAATATAACTCTGAAGACCTATTGTAATTATGAAAGGGGGGGCCATTAATGGTGGTTTGGAATCTCGATGGCTCCCACCAACTAGGACAATTGACTGTAGATGGCTCTGTTTACTTGTAAGTCTACCTGTGTGCTGGCAAGTGGGTAACGGAGTCTTAGAGTGACATGTGAGCATATCACCTGAACTGGAATCTATCTTTAACCTGGTGCTTTTCCATTTAGAAAGAAAGGTAGGAACCCAGAGAGGGACAAAAGATTCCTGCCTTGTGGATACATAAGGTGGGGGGAACAGGACAAAAGGGGCTGCAGTCATGAGAAATCCCCTAGCTACCACCTGAGCTGGAACAAAGACCGTACCAGAGCAAGTTAAAAATCACTTAGAAAAGTTAGATGCCTGCAAGTCACCAGGGCCTGATGAAATTCATCCTAGAATATTCAAGGAGTTAATAGAGGAGGTATCTGAGCCTCTAGCTATTATCTCTGGAAAGTCATGGGAGATGGGAGAGATTCCAGAACACTGGAAAAGGGCAAATATAGTGCCCATCTATAAAAAGGGGGAGAAAATAAAACAACCACAAAGAACTACAGACACAGTTAGTTTAATTCTGGCCAGGAGGAAGATTGAATGAGCAGCAAGTAATTAAAGAAATCATCCTGCCAAACACTTGGAAGGTTGGTAAGGTGATAGAGAATAGTCAAATGGATTATGTAAAGAAACAAATCAATGTCAGAACCAAATCTAGATAGCTTTCTTTTAGATAGAATGAGAGATCTTGTAGGAATAAGGGAGACAAGCGTGGATGTGGCTATGAACCGATCATATGAATGCTTTCCCAAGTACATGCATTTGACTCACAAAGTCTCGGCATGATAATGTCCTTTATCGATAAACTAGGCAAATACAATTTAGATGAAGGCTACATAATGCTGAGGGTGGCTATAACAATGGCTGGATAACCCGTACTCAGAAGAAGTAGGTATCTAATGGTCCAGTCCGCTGAGAAAGGGTATACCAAAAAAATGTGAGGGTTCCGCAGAAGGGTCTTGTTTTGGGCACCCCCACGCGCTCTGTCAATACTATGCACAGATACTATAACGTTATAGTGTTGCAAAAAAGAGAATAGAAAGTACGCTTTATTAAGTTTGCGAGACGATAGCCATACTGGGAGGGAATTGCAACTGCTTGTAGAGGACAGGGTCAAATCAAAACGATCTGGACAAATTGGTAGAAATGGTTGAGGTAAACCGGATTGAAAGTTCAATAAAGCACAAATGCAAAGTGCTCCACTTAGGAAGGAACATCAATAGTTTCACACATAGCAGAATGGGAAGAGACTGTCAGAGGAAAGTATGGCAGAAAGAGATCTAGGGTCATAGTGGACCACAGCTAAATATGAGTCAACAGGTGATATCTGTTGCAAAAAAAAGCAAACGTGATTCTGGAGTAGCATTAACAGGTGTGTTGTAAACAAGAACACGAAGAAGTCATCTTCCGCTCTACTCTGCGCTGGTTCGGCCTCAACTAGAGTATGTGTCCAGTTCTGGCACCGCATTTCAAGAAAGAATGGAGAAATTGGAAAGGGTCCAGAGAAAGAGCAACAAGAATGATTAAAGGCTTGGAAGACATGAAGCAAGCTGAAAGAATTGGTTTATTTAGTTTGGAAAAGAGAAGACTGAGAGGGGACAATATAGCAGTTTTCGGTATCTAAAAGGGTGTCAATCAAGGAGGAGGAGAAAACTTGTTCACTTAGCCTCTAATGATAGAACAAGCAGCAATGGGCTTAAATTCCAGCAAGAGGAGATTTAAGTTGGACATTAGGAAAAAGTTCCTAACTGTCACGGTATTAACACTGGAATAAATTGCCTAGGGAGGTTGTGGAATCTCCATCTCTGGAGATATTTAAGAGTAGGTTAGATAACTGTCTATCAGGGATGGTCTAGACAGTATTTGGTCCTGCCATGAGGGCAGGGGACTGGACTCGATGACCTCTCGAGGTCCCTTCCAGTCCTAGAGTCTATGAATCTATGAAAGGATCGGGCCCAGACTAGAAGGAGGCTAGTCTGTCAAAGAAGCTTATTGGAACATCGCTGAGGGTGAGATTTACCTGCATCTAGTATTTACTGTATTAGGCTTAGACATAACGTGTTTTATTTTATTTTGCTTGGTAATTCACTTTGTTCTGTCTGTTATTACTTGGACCCACTCAAATCCTACTTTTTGTATTTAATAAAATCACTTTTTACATATTAATTAACCCAGAGTATGTATTAATACCTGGGTGGTGGATGGGGATGACAGCTGTGCATCTCTCTCTATCAGTGTTATAGAGGGTGAACAATTTATGAGTTTACCCTTATATGCTTTATACAGGGTAAAAGGGATTTATTTGGGGTTTGGACTGCTGGAGACAGGAACACTTCTTAAGCTGTTTTCAGTTAAGCCTGTAGCTTTTGGGGGGACGTGGTTCAGACCTGGGTCTGGGTTTGTAGCAGGCTAACATGTCTGACACAACCAGGCAGGGCACGGAAGTCCCATACTGGCAGGGAAAACAGGCTCAGAGGTAGTCTCAGCTCATCATATGGCAGTCCCAAAGAGGGTTTCTGTGATCCAACCTGACATAGTGAGTGTTGAGACTATAGGCAACAATTAATTACATCACGAACAACAAGACAGTCTACATATTCATCAAATGGAAGTGACTGTGCGTTCTCTGGTTTGGGAAGTGAAGTATACTAGTGCGTGGGGGACATGTTCTTAAAGCTTTGCCAACTTGGCCACCACCACCACTTGCCTTTTTCACTTGCTGGTGTTCTTTTAGAGTCATAAATAAGGAACAGGGACACATAGTATTAGTGTGATTATTTATATAGTGCAGTAAAGCACAGAGCACTGCACTATGCAGAACACATTAAGAAAGTGGGCCAGACCCAAGGAGCTTGGCTTTACTAAATGGATTGTTGTACAGAGTTGATTACTAGGCACTGGATATTTTGTAGAGCTGTGCAAAACTTTCAGCATGAAGTCATCTGAAGCTCATGGTTTCAGGTCAGAGAGGAAATGTTAATGCGCACAGTAACCTCTGTGCTTTCTTCTACATAGCTGCCTATGTATGTATAGGTATAACTCAAGGTGGTGCTCTGTTACCCTTTAATGGTGGTTGGGTCACAGGGAGATGTTGATGAGCCTGCTACTGCCTTGCCTAGTGGAGTTGGGTCATTTATCTCATGCAGGTGAGGCTCATGGTTTTACATCTAAAGGTCCCTGCTTCTGTCCTTACCATCACCAACCCACCCCAGGATGCGGTATAACATATGGGAGAACCTCTCTGAGTTTATTCAGAAGGCCCTTACCCTACCTACTTTAAGTCCCCCTTAAAGAACCTTTTCTGCTCTGTTGCTTCCAGTGAATTGAGTTATTGCCCATCTATTCTTTGATGGTAAGTGCCTTTGATCAGTGATTGCCCCTCCTTGAAAGTTTAGAAAATGCTTAATGCATAGCAGATTCATAGATGCTGGAACTTGGGGTGCTGCTGCACCCCCAGGCTTGAAGTGATTTCCATCATGTACAGGGTTTACAGTTTGGTTCAATGGCTGTCAGCACCGCCACGATACAAATTGTTCCAGCACTCCTGAGCAGGTGCTACTGTTGATAGTATAAACAGATAGAAACATTTTGTGGCTGGAAAATCTTGTTGTTTTGTTTTACCCAACAAGAAGTAAAATTTTTAGCTGTAGAGCAACACAAAGTAGGTTTTGTGGTTTCATTCTGGATTCACTGCAAAACTGTGTGCCAGTGCTCACATGCCATAAGCTAGGCCGAGATGAGCCTGTGTGGTATGGAACAGTAGCGGTGTCATGTGGTGGGGTGCTCAAGGGGAGACTGACTCTGTAGTTCTATTTTCCCAAAGTATATCCTAAAAACCTCTGCATGTTCTCAAACTTAAAATCTCCATCTTGGGGTAGAAAGAGTCAGGTAGGGAGTGGAAAGGTGAGGAGAAGAGAAGGAAGAGTATTTAAATAATAATAAGAAATAATGATGCCTATTTCTTATATGGTCTTTTCATCAGTAGATCTCAATGTGCTTTTACTGTGTTTATCCTCATGACACTCTTCTGAGGTAGGGAAGTGCTGTTATTCCCATTTTACAGATGGGAAACTGAGGCATGGAGCGCCTAAGTGACTTGCACAAGGTCACACAGGTTTGGCAAAAATTCCAGTATTTTCTATTAATAGTCTTCCTATCATAAGGATGACACTCCCAGCTCTTCTGCACTTGCTTTGGGTACTGATTTTACCTGGAGGGCAATCAGATAGTATGGCAGCAGTATAAAACCCTGAGAGAGAGATGGCAGTCACCCTACACTGCAAATGCAAACTATTAGGCTGGTAGGGTTATGCTGTGGCAAGGATGCAGCCCATACTCCCCTGTGTGACTTTCACCCCCGAGCAGCGCACTCACACAAGGCCTGAGATGTGGCTATCCTATTATAAAACAGGTTTTAAGTATATTTAAATAATGCATCAATCAGTGTTCAGTGGTCCAACTGAATTTCCCACTGGGAAGTTTAGTTAGCCTGGAAATATTCTTTTTCTAATTATTATTTTTTATATTGTGGTAGCTCCCAGAGTCCACAATCAAAATTAGGGCCCCACTGTGAATAGTAATAGCATTTATGCACATAAATTCTCTGCACATCAGTGGGCTATGACACTTTAGTGAGGTGCAGTATGGCCTACTGGACAACTGCAAGGTTAGGCGCCAGGACCACTGGAGTTCCAGTCCTGGCCTCCCAATGACTTGTTAAATGACCTTAATTAATTCACAGTGTCTTTCTTCCTCACTTTCTCTCTCCATTAGTGGGGATCAGAATTCTTATCTACTTACGAGTGGTGTGGTACGTCTGGGAAGAGGCTTTCTCTGCCTGAGAGCGCATAGAAGCATTGCAATAATGGCCCTATTCTTCTCTTTATCTTGTAGAAGACTTCCAGGGGTATCAATAGTAGGTGGACGTGTGAGATGAGGGAATTACGCCCACAAGTAGGAGGGGAATTACTTAGGGCTGTCCAAGGGGAAACAACTATGAGATGAAACTGCACAAAAGAAAAATGTGGGCTGAATGTAAGGGGGGAAATGCTTTTATGGAGATCAATTAAACTGTGGACTTATAGTCTCCAAATGGAGCAGTGCAAGTCCCATCAGTAGGCGGATTTTAAACTGTAGGGGTGTCTCCTTCATTGGAACTTCTGCATTTATAAAATGTTTACAGCATGTCATCCTGGGAACAGTTTGTGTGAAAGAACCATGAAGCTGAGTTATTGTTGTGCCATGAGTAAAACGGAAACAATACTCTGATTGGATGACTGACTGAATTTATTAGCTCCCTTGGAAGGGGGAACAGAGCCAAGTACATGTAAACATGTATAACTGCACTTATGCATTTACACTGAATTATTTTAAGTAAAAGACTAAATCCAGCTGTTAGGTTTTTAGGAAAAAAAAATAAGTGTTTATCAGGGAATTATATTCCAACCCCTCACTCTCAGTGAAAATGGAATGTTTGGTTTTTTCAGCCAGAAGATCATTGTTATGGCAAGATTATAAATCATCTCAAGAAGTTTAGACAATACAAATAGAGCTGTGTTATGTATGAGATGAACCTTTATTTCAACTAGCCTGTCTCATGAGCATATGGAAGGTAAACAAATATCCCAGGCACCAAGAGGAAGAAGAACAATGCATTGTCAACCCTTGGGATTTTATCATGAGGCTCACTATATTTGGTGCTTTCTTCTAAAATCACCAGCTGCTGGAATCAAGTTGTTCCCTGAGAATCTAAGCAGTCCTTTTTGAAAAAAAGTAATTTTCTAGCCCTCCTGTTTGCAGGAAAAAGCTTGAAAACATGAAGCCTGAATGCTCCAACACCAAAATAAAAATAAAAAGAACTCCTAGCCCAGATCCGTCGGTGTCTAACTTCCATTGAAATCAATGGGAGTTAGGCACCTAAATATAATTGAGGATCTGGGCCTAAATGTACTGTTTTAAAATCTCACGAGTTTTAAGCTATTCTTATTGTTTTAGAAGCCTGACTTACGATTTTTGAACATCTGGATTTGGGAAAAATGCAATTACAGTAAGGAGGTGACATGATGCTGGACACAGGTACACCAGAGTAAATCCTGAGCGACTTCATTGGAGGTATTCTGGATTTACATCAATTCAGGTGACAGTTTATTTGGGCTAGAATCTACCCTGATTTACATCTTGTGCATTCCCACTGAAATCAAAAGGATTGCACAGAAAACACCTCTGGGGAAGAATTTAACTAGAAAGCCCCATTGACCAGAAAGGAATCACATACTGTATATCCCAGGTTAGGTACAAAGAACATGGTCAATCAGGTCTAATTCTCACAGAGGAGGAAAGACACCCTGCCTATTTCCTGGCTACCTAGAAGGAACTGCTTGTACTCTCACAAAGGCTGAAATGTCACATCTACTTTGCAATAAAAAATCTGCGTCACTGAGTCTCAGAGCCCAGATTGGCTGACCTCCCAGAAGGACTAGGGCAGGGATAGGCAACCTATGGCATGGGTGCCGAAGGCGGCACGTGAGCTGATTTTCAGTGGCACTCACACTGCCCAGGTCCTCACCACCAGTCCAGGGGGCTCTGCATTTTAATTTAATTTTAAATGAAGCTTCTTAAACATTTTAAAAATCTTATTTACTTTACATACGACAATAGATTAGTTATATATTATAGACTTATAGAAAGAGACCTTCTAAAAAACGTTAAAATGTATTACTGGCATGCGGAACCTTAAATTAGAGTGAAGAAATGAAAACTGGGCACACCACTTCCGAAAGATTGCCGACCCCTGGGCTAGGATTGCCGACCCCTGGGCTAGGGTCTTGTACCCCGGCTCCAGCCCAAGCCCAAATGTTGACACTGCACTTTTTAGCTCTGCAGCCTGAGCCCAGCGAGTCCGAGTCAGCTGAGCTAGGCCAGCCGCGGTCATGCTGTGGGTCTTTTATTGCAGCATAGCCAGAGACTTGCAGCAAGGCCACAGAGAGACCAGCCTTTGAAAGAGACAGACACCCCAAGCAGTATGTTGCAAAAGTCAGTGGAATTACACTGGTGTGAAATCAGTTTAGGTGAGATGCTTGATGTAAAATAGCAAAAGGAGAGAAATGTAGTTAACAATGTTCTTGTATCTGTGCCTGCTAAACAGTATTGCCAACACCGAATGTTAAAAAAGCCCCGTGGCAGGTCCTCCAAAATCATGAAATTGCCTTAAAAATCATGAGATTTTCAAACAATAACTAAACAAATTGGAGAGCTTTTTTATTTGCCTTCCAGATTCTGAGCTTTCAGGGTGCAGGTGGATCATGTTTTTATGGTTTTTATCTGCAATCACAGGGACTAGAATCTTACTTTTTCTAAAAAATGAAATGCGAGCTTCTCACCTGATCACTTGTCTCCATGATCTGGGGATTTAAGTAGAACATCAAATATCATGAGACATGGGATAAATTGTGGGAGTTGGCAATGCTGCTTAAAGCATATCTTCTTATATGTTCAAGGTGCCACAACCAAGTTAACCAACGAGGTTGTTTTTGTGACTCAGCCTTGGGCATAATAAGCACTGGAGACATGGAAGTACCATGGACATATTGCACATCTGTAGGTGCGGTGGAATATTATCCAACAGCAGGATTGACGTGACTGTTTATGATTTATAATAGAAGAGACCATATCTGTGTAGAGGAGAGTGGATATGACTTGACTAAAGCTCAGAATACCTGTGAAGACTAAACTGTAGCTGGTGATGAGCCATTATCAGCAACAACTCCATGTCCCGAAAGTCACTTGGATTTATATCACTCTCCAGGGCTCAGTGTGGCTTTCCCAGTCCATCCCAGGCAGTGAAAAACTAAAATCAGTGATCAAATACTGCCTGACATTTATACAGCACCTTTCATGCCAAAGAATCCCAGAATGTTCTTATAGGCATAAGCAAGTACTGTATGCATTGGGACTACTTCATCAACATCTCAAACGTGTTATGCGCACAAGAATGCTTAGAGGAATAACATGTCCAGCTGCAAAGATAGAAGGAAGTTAGAGAGGCAGAATATTGCAGGATCCAATCAGGACACCAGAGTTAAAATCCCTGCCTTGTGAATAGTACCATGGACTCTTTCATGAGTGCAAGTGATCGGGACCTTGGTTTTACATTGCGCCCAAACGATTAATTTTCTGCCCCTGAGATTCTGATATCCTTTGTTAAAGTCACATGTAGTTTTCCAGAAAACATACATGCATTTAGCTCAGCTTCCTGAAATGCTCAAAAGCAATGATTAAAAATACTCCCAAATAGTTCTAAGTGATGACTTCAACCTCCAAAGCAATAAAGGATTAGCAAAGGTACGGGGGGATCATATCTTGTAATACCAAACACTGAACATTCACTTCCTTTTCTCTGCCTTATCTAGATTTTTACAGGGACCTTTATGAAGTAGTTACTTCACTGTGTATACAATTAAATATATTGACACAACCTCTTTTTAATCACAATTTATGATCCTGCAATGAATAGAACACATTCTTTCCCCAGAAAAACTTAGCTTTTTTGCACGTTATTTCTAAAGACCCTGTGGGTTATATTTTCAGCCTGGTGCACTATATTTCAAGGGGAAAAAATCAATGTGCTTAAATTATTAAAATTCTAAGTATCCGTTACAGATTCAGTCAGGTGTTGTAAAACTTACAGTACATCAATTTACTTGCTATATTAATTTTAGACATGTGCCTTGACATGAGAATTGAAGACGTTACATCTCTCTCTTAGCTAAACAGAATGGAAGTGGCTCTAAAATATAGACCCTCTTTCCCTTTTTAAGATTTATATTGAGTGGGTAGCTCTTCTCTAAGTTAGAATGCAGGTGAATGGCAGGGCTGCATTATAAATGCCTGAGGTAACTATAAAAATATAAATGGTATCAGGTTATTGATTTTTTTCTTGAGACCACAAATTAGAAATGGCACTGCTAAAAATCACTGGTCTATCCACAAATTTTAATTAAAACATAAATAAATCATTTTAGTTGCTGCACTTGCATATAAACAATGAGAGAGATGGCACACTTACAACTACTTGTCAACATTTGGTGACTAATGAATCACTGTAAAAATACAATCTAAAGCAACTGAATTGAAAACAGATTCCAGAGCTAACTAATATCACATGCAAACCATCTAAAGCTATTACAGCAGGAGGCACTGAAATCACATATCGGGTTTGGGAGAGGGAAATAATTTTAAGTACAGCAATACTATTTTATTTTATTAAATAAAGTGAAACACTGTAACGAGATATTACAGCTGCAGCACTTTTGCCACATTATGGAGTAATGTTTTCCCCTGTCCTTGTTTCAAACAATAACCATATGCTGTATTTGTTACCAAATGTTTATTTTATTTCTTCATTAGAATGCTGAAAAGAGAGTTTTTTGCGGTTGTAAGTACTCTAGAAGAGCTTTTAATAAAACCTGTGGGGATCGAAACATTTAATATAAAAGAAATGTTCACATTTATCGTCAAATATTCACTGGCACTTAGGCAAGCAGGAAAGAACAAGGTATACTTGACCTTGCATTTTGCTATATAGGACTGTGCAAAAGCAACACCTAGCACTTCCTCTGTACAGATCAAAGTGCTTTACAAAGCCGGGCAAGCATTATTAGCACCATTTTACAGATGGGGACTCTGAGGAAGAGAGGTGACATGTGTTGCTCAAATTCTAACAGGGAGTAAATAAGAGACAGTAATAGAACTTGGGTCTCCTAGCTAAATTCAAGTATACTGACTCCTACACGTTGCGTCTCTAAAAGGCCTACCCCAAACTGTATGAACTAAATGGGAGGAAAACATGCCAGTAGGCTGCATTTCATCTGATAGGATGTGCCCGTATGAGACTGAGCAAGTGATTTAGGAAAAGATGGCAGAAAAGCTTGTGGTCCCATCTGTGTCTAGGCATAAAGACTAATGGGGGTCCCTAAGATTCTTCTAGGTACTTCTCACAGAAGAGATTAATAGAGTCCAAGGCCAGAGGGACCACTGTGATCATCTAGTCTGACCCATATAACACAGGCCACAGAGCTTCCCCAAAATAATTCTTAGAAAAACATCCAATCTTCCTTGAAAAATTATCAGTGAGGAAGAATCCATCATGACTCTTGGTAAATTATTCCAGTCATCAGTTATTCTCTCTGTTACAAATGTATGTCTCATTTCCAAACTGAATTTGTCTAGATTCAGCCTTCAGTCATTGGATCGTGTTATCCCTTTTTCTGCTAGACTTAAGAGCCAATTATTAAATATTTATTTCCCACACAGATACTTATGAACTGTGATCAAGTCACCCCTTTAGCTTCTCTTTGTTAAACGGAATAGATTGAGCTCTTTGAATCTACCGTTATAAGATATACTTTCTAATCCTTTAATTATTCCCATGGCTCTTCTCTGAACCTTCTTCCATTTGTCAACATCCTGGAACTGTGGGCAGGAGAACTGGACTTGGTATTCCAGCAGTGGTCATACCAGTGACAAATATAGAGGTAAACTAATCTCTCTGCTCCTCTTTGAGGTTCCCCTATTTAATTTTTAAATCTCTGACCTGTTGCTAAGATTTACAGTCATGGATGAGATAGTGGCAGCAATTTTACTGGCTGGAAAATATGCAACCCGTACAATTATATAACAACAGCAAGTTGGGTAAAAGTTTGAGAAACATATTACTCATCTTCCGCCAAGCCCTTATCTACACAGTCATGACAAAGAAGTCCAAATAGCACAGAATAGGTGTATAAGAACTTATTCTATTGTATTTTATAAACTCTTTCTATCTGATTTGACATATACAATAAGATTTTTAGGAATTTAAAGAATTCAGAGATTTTCTAGCAATTGTTAGGGTTGGTGAGAACCAGTTTTATGAAATGAGTCAAAGCCATATTTTAGGAGAAAATTCAGTGGATTTTGGATCAAACCTTTGTGGTGAAATCCTGACTCTATTGAAGTCAACAGCAAAACACCATTGAGTTCAATGGAGCTGGGATTTCACCCTAAACTTCTGAAGCGCCCTGCTCAACCTCTGCTTGCAGCTATGTTTGGTCAGGTTATGATTTGATCTGAACTTACAAGCTAATATGTACTATGGTTGTCTATGCTTGGAGAGGAAATCTACAAGGAAAACCAGGTTCAATAGAGATTAGGAATGGACTCATGGGCAGTCTCTTTTCTGAGTTAGTACTGAGCCAATGTCTCAGCATGGTCTTAAGGGCAATGAGATGCCGTCTTTCAGATGAGACATGAATCCTGAGGTCCTGATCAGTTCTGGTTTGTAGAGATCCCTTTAATTAAAGGTCAAATTTATTAACTATTCATACCCCTGGTACATATTAGCCTTGACATCTTGGCCAAACTTCATCCCAGGTGTTCACATTCTGTCTGTCTCAATTCCAACTGCAATATAAGTTGGTTACAGCAGGGGTTCTCCAGCAGGTATAAATAAGCATAGCGCCAATGAAGTCAATGGAGTTAAAATGATTTACTTCAGCTGAGGATCTGGCCCCATGATTTGGGGTTTTCCCCCCTACCTCCTTATTAGTTGTTGCTCTGTACTTTTCAAGAGTTACCGTATTCCATTCCAGAAGTGGCTGTTTTTCAGTGGCATAGGAAGTGATTCTTGGGTGTATATGTACTGCATACTTGCTGTAGTTTCCAAAACAGTTGGTGATCATTTAAAAAGGTGTGATTAAAAAAAAAAGTAACATATTATTGCAATACAAGTGGTTCCTCCGCACTGAACTATGGAAAAAGCGGTGTCAAAAAGCCAGTTTTTGCCCCATCTGCAGTCAGTGCAACACAGCTAAACCAGCGACTCTGGTCCAGAAAACCAAATTAATATTTTTAAATGTTGTAAAATATTATGATAAAAATACACATTAGTTTTAATTGCTGCATATGTTTTTATATGCGTATCACAATATGTTACACAGTAATAGATGCTACAAAGGAAACATCTCACTTAAAGAATTTAATGTCACTACAGTATTGCAGTCTAGGAATGGGTAAATATTGTGACTTAATGTGATAAAGCCAGTACCACACATATACACACAGACTCTGTCAGGGCCAGTTTTTTGAAAGGTACAGTTCTGTGCATTCCTGATTTGCACTGTTATTAGGAGTTTTGTGTGCACAGTATTGTGCTTTCAAAATTGGCCCCTCACTGAGTTGCAGGTGGAAAGTCCTGGTGTATGTGTAGGATGCACCTGAGGATCCTCACAGGGAAGGTACGTGGGATGCAGAGTGCAGGCAGAGAAGCAAGTCATTAGTACATCTGTTGAGCCAGTTCCTTGCTACTCCCACAAATTCACTGGGCCAAAATGACTCCCCTGGCTCCACACGATGTGCCTGACTATCCAGCCATAAGCAGAAAGTTAGTCCCACAAAGCTACCTGACACTGCTCTGCAGGTGGGTTGGGTCAGGCTTCAGCCTAGTGGCCCCCAGCAAGCCAAGGCCAGCTCAGTTTTCATTTAACATCAAGCCTTAAGGCCCCATTCCAGCTCCAGGCGAGTGAGCAACAGTGTCCTCCAGTGGATAAGACATGGAGCTAGTAGGAAAGAATTGAATTGACAGATGTGAGGCTGGGGGAAAGGGAATTGACTAGAAACAGGAGGGGTGACAGTAGATGGATTTTGAGGGATTGAATTGAATGGAGGGATTTGAGTGAGGAGAAATGAACTGATGGATTTGGGGAACAGTAATTGAACGGCTGGATGTAGGGAAGGGAGGACATTGTGTATTAATGAAATAAGTCCTTAATATGCAACTTATGTTCATGATTGTGACTATTGTAGCTAGATGTTGTTTATAAATATCTGCTGTCTCCATATGAATTTAATCACAAACACACCTACACTGGGCATGTTCCTGAGAGCTCATTGTAGGCTGCTCAAACAGGCATTGTCTAGCCTGCCCAGAGTTTACCAGGTTGCCTCTTCAGGTGCCCTTCCTGGTACTGTCATTCACTGTCACATCTTCATAGCACTGAAGTTTGAAGCTGATCAGTAAACACTGCCAGCCACTCTATGGAGGGACTCAGAAGCACAAATCTGCAGCTCCTGAAAAGCAGCTAAATGGATAGTAAGAACGGTCAGCGATAAGGGCACTAGACTGGGATGCAGGAGACCTGCATTCCCGGTTTGCCACAGAATTTTTCAGTGACTCTGGGAAAGCCACTTAGCTTCTCTGTGCCTCAGTTCCCCATCTGTAAAATGTAGACAGTAGCATTTCCCTACCTCACTGGGGGTTGTGAGGATAAATACATGAACTACATGTAAGGTGCTCAGATACTATACTAATATAAGCCATCTTAAGTACCTAGGAAAGATAGCTGTATTACAATGCCATATTTTTCCATCTGACAACATAAGAACCATTTTGTTCCACTGTTGGACGTGGATGACTTAATAGACAATCTCCAGTTTCCAAACTCTTCCCATGTGACCACAATGAAATTCTGTATATTTATCATTGGGACACTGATTGATTTACTGTTGACATTTAGGCCTAATTTTCTAATCTCCTTTACACTGACAGAGCAGTTTAAAAGGCCCTTAGGATAAATGAGAATTGGGCCTGTTTAACTTTCTTTCTGTCTTTAAAAGAAAGAAAACGATCCAATTTTGTGTGTGACTTATATGATTTCAAGAATGATTGTGACAGGAAAAATTCTGAAGATCCTGATTACAACACACATTCTTGGAAACTAGATGTATAGCACAGGAGGCTGTCCCAGGAAGCAAGTTTTCTAAAAATAATATATGCAGATTATGTACATAAAATGTCATGAAATATCAGCACATAAAAATGTGTGGTAGTTCAGGCTGTTGTTGCAATTCCAGCTAAAATATGCCAGATGAAAGACATGCAGCATTTGATGCTGTCTACAGTGAAACTTAGGCATTAGGCCAGTTCTTATTTTCAGCCTGAAGTCAAAGGCAATGCTTAGTCAGTACACATGGGTTCGGATCAGGACATCAAATACAAAAATATCGTGGAGGACGGGCTGGTTTTCTTTGTAGCTAGCCCAATCAGAGAGACAGGTTTTCCTTGGACAAGTCACAAAATGAAGTCCTAGATTGCTCAGACACACTGACCATAGGCAGGAAGGTATGTGGTTGAGTAGTTCAAGAGCAACTTGATGACAGCCCTAATATATTTTTCACGCCAATCAGGCCAAATAAGCTAGCTAGTCTTGGATTAGTGTAACATCAGCCTTGTAACAACATTAAGTTATGTTTCAACATGCAATAGCTTTAACTACAGGCTTTCTCCTGAATGAGAAGAAAAGCTACAGGTCCCAAATTACAGATTGTTGAGGCCCCCTGAAGAGGAGCTATGTGAATGAGTCCTTGTATGAGGATGAGATTCCTGAGAGTTCAAATATCCCTCTTGTTAACTAGCTATTTCACAAGAATGCTGTGAACTACAGGTGTGGATCTGGAGACTTAAGGGTCACTATCATCTTTGTAATGGAAGAGAGCCAATATAATGATTCACAAGGCTGAAATCAAATCCTCATACCTGAAGACCCATGATATTTGATGAGCTTGACCCACCTCTAATAACTAAATAATTTGCACTCAGATAGCCCCTTTCATCAGAAGATCTCAAAGCATTTTGCATTCCTTAATTAAGACTTACAACACCCCGATGAGGTTCTGTATGCAACATACCAAGGCTCTTAAGGGTAGAATTATAGGACACATGACATTTTCCTAGCGTACAGCTTGGTTTTATTGAAGTATTATAAACTTTGTTAGAGTACTTCTTCTGTTATTTGCATAGATCTAAATATTGTTTGTTTTACCCAGTGACCTATATAATTCATTTTAATATATCCTTAGGAGCCAGGCTGGAACTGAAGAGATGTTTGAAGAGAATTCAGCTTCCCTTGCTACAACAAAGTAATTGTTTCCATATTTATAGACAAGACAAAAGTGCAGTTGGTTTCACTTTGTTTAGGGTTTCATACTGGAATCTTACCAATAGGAGGACTTGTTTAGCAATTTAAATATAACTATTCTAGGTAATACAAATGAACCCGGGTCATTAGTCCCCCCCGAAGGGATAAGTGAACTCTTCTTAACTGCTCATTTTAATAAAATATGAATTTGTAATTTAATTTCTGACTTTCACAATGCATTTTCTATTGGTGCCTCACAAAATCATGACTGTTGTTGTTATAAATGAAAGATACATATTTTTGGGGAGATGAGCCCCAAAACTTAAGACAGCAAGCCTCATATGAGTATGCCACAGACAATGGTCAGTTACTGTGGTGATGGTGACCTTCAAAACATCAGAATATACTAATTGTAGTTAGTTCATTGGTTCTAGGGTGAACAGATGTCGGGATGCCATTTGTCCTGATATTTTGGTGCGAGGCTGGAGTGGATTGGTCATCCTAGCTGGCAGGCTCCCACGCAGCTCCCAGGAAGTGGCCAGCAGGACCTTGTGGCCCCTAGGGATGGGGCGGCCAGGGGGGTCTCCAGTCCGTTTGCTGCACCCGCCACCAGAGCCGGCTCCATCACAACCCGTGGGAGCTCTGGGGGTGGGCCCTGTGAATGCGGGCAGTGAGCAGAGCCCCCTGGCCACCCCAACCCTAAGAGTCAGAGCTGCCCAAGTAAGTGCCGCCAGGACCTCACCCCTGCCCCAGGTGCTGCCAGGACCCCATCCCACCTCCTAGAGTCAGGGCAGCCAGGGGGCTCTGTGCGCTGCCCACACCATGCAAACCCTGCCCCTTTAGCAGTGGGCCCAGGCTGCACCACACAGCTCTCCCCACCCAGTGTCCCCCAGATCCACTGTGCCCAGCGTCCCCTGGACCCACTATGCCCAGCACCCCCTCACAACCCTTTAATCACAAATGCACACTGCCCTGCACACCACTGCCACTGCCCAGCACCCCCCCCCCACCCACAGCCCCACCACAACTGCCCAGCACCCCACACATTTACTCTTGCAATCTGGCCACCCTAAGTTGTTCACAGTCTCACTTTTAATGGAGGATCCACAAAGTTCAGGAGGGCAAATGGTAACATGGGAGGATAAGAAGAAAGATACGTAACAGGCCATAGCTCACCTGGGACGTGGAAATTTGTCAAAAGCATTTGGGGTCTTTTTAAAAAAATGGCTAAATAAAATATACATAATATTAGAGAGATCTTGATTTGATTATAAGGTGCTATATAAACATAGCCTTATTATTGAGATGGATCCAGAGCCCGCTGAAGTCAGTGGGAATCTTTCTATGGGCTTAATTTTGCAATTCTTCCTCATGTTGGGTAGTACTTATTCAAAAAATGTAGTCCCATTTACCTCAACAGGGCTCCTGTCACTCAGAAAGGCCACCTACCTGAAGAGGTACAACCGCTAATGACTGGTTTTAGGAAAAGATTGCTCATAGGCAAAAATTCAGCAAATGTTTGCACATGTGACTTTGTGCAATTAGAATGAGGGCATCTCTTGAAAATGTATCAATAAAGCTTCTACTTCAAAAGAAAAAGCCAGGAGGGTTTATTAGTAAATCTTTAAGAAAAACTGAAATGGCTCTGATTTTGAAAACTACAACTTATCATATAAAGTCACTGCTGATTGTAGGACTCACTTCATCCTTAGTGTAACTCCAGAGAAGTCACGGCAGCATTAAACTAGCTGACTGCATTTCCGATCATTTAAATGTGTGCCTTTGTACAGATCTGCCCTGCACTGAACCCTGTTTTAGCTGCAGTGTTTTAAAAAATAAAGGAAAGATACTAGGTTCTAATTATGGCTCCAAGAGTAATTCTTTCTAAGGTTTTGGATGATTTCATTTAACCTCCCTGCCTCAATTTCCCCTCACTTGGAAATTACCATAATTGCCTGTTAGGGTTTAATATAAGTTATTGCTTCTAAAGCCCTTTCAAAAAAAGAAAGTGCTAAGTATTATCACCATGACAGTATTGCATTTATACATTCAAGCTGGTACAGCAGCCTTGACCTAGCATTTGCCATCTCCTCCCTAACCCTCTTTACCCACACTACAGATCAAGATTATACATTGCTTTCCTCACATAGGATGAACAGTGTAAGATTTCAACTAGCGTTTCAGGAGCTGGTTTTTGACTTATAAAGCTTCAGGCAGCCTGGGACATACCTGAGCTAGGCTCTCTCAGGGTTTACCACTGTCTATAGCATCACAGTGGCAATCAGCAGAGGTGCTGGAGCCCCTTGGTTTGGAAGGAAAGGATGTTCTCCAAGAGGGTCCTTTGGCTATGGAAATTGCTTCCCACCTTGGACCAAAATAGCCTAAATGTGTTGACCTTCTGATTACAATATTTTAATTATGGTCTCCACATATATCTCCACAATAATGCAATGTTTGTAAGCACTATAGCAAAGGTGGGCAAACTATGGGCCATGGGTCCCTCCTGCCTGGCCCCTGAGCTCCTGGCCTGGAAGGCTAGCCCCTAGCCCCTCCCCTGCTGGCCTCAGCTTGCCCCGCCGCTGGCACAATGTTCTCGGCAGCAGGGTGGAGAGCTCCTGGGGCAGCACAGCTGCAGAGCTGCGGCCTGACCTGGTGCTCTGTGCTGCACACTGGCATGGCTGGCTCCAGCCGGGCGGCACGGCTGCCTGTCCTGGTGCTCAGGGCAGCACAGCTGTAGCATCGCCAGCTGCTGGTGCTCCAGGCAGCACAGTATCATAGAATCATAGAATCAAAAGATTGGAAGGGACCTCATGAGGTCATCTAGTCCAACCCCCTGCTAAAGGCAGGACCACTTTCCCTAAATAATCCCAGCCAGGGTGCGGTCTAGCCGGACCTTAAATATCTCTAAAGATGGAGATTCTACCACCTCCCTAGGTAACCCATTCCAATACTTCACCACTCTCCTAGTCAGAAAGTTTTTTCTAATATCCAGCCTCGACTTCCACCATCTACCACCCAAGATTTCACTGGCTATTCCAGTTCGTTAGTGGCTCTGAGCATTCTACAGCTCTTAACATACGCGCTAACTCTCCCTCTTCGCCCTGCTATCCTTCCTGATACAGCTTAACCCATCATGCCGTGCTCCAGGTATCGAGGCTATCCACCATGTCTATGTATGCCAGAATAACTTGTAATTCCCTGTCTGGCCAGTACTCATCTAATTTTCCTTCCTTGTTTCCCAGGTGCCTCGCATTATGTCCTTGTCAGGCCCTTTAAAATATTCAGCAACTGCCCTACTTTCTTCTGCTGCTTATTTTCCCTGTTTGTCTTCTCTTGATGTGCTCTCTAGGTGTTCTCTATTCTAACACACCTCAAAATAAGGGCCATTATTAGGACACTTGGGCACATTGATTGAATTCCCTCTCACCTCCGTTCGATTCTTTCCTCTTTTCTCCTTGCCATTAAACTCCGCATCCCCAAGTTGCATCCCTTCCTCAGGTTTCCTGCTTTGAGACCTACTGTCGGGCTTGTGGTCACCTTTCCCCCGTCTCAACCTCTTTAAGCCTCTCACTAGGTTTCCAATTGTCTAAGTCTCCCTGAATCCTATCCCTGCCCTCCAGCGTGTCCACCACTCCCCCCAACTTGGTGTCATCTGCAAATTTACTTAATGTGCAAGCTATCCCATCATCAAGATCATTAATGAAGACATTGAATAGAACGGGCCCTAAGACAGACCCCTGGGCACACCACTTGTTACTGGTTGCCAACTAGAGAGTGTGCCATTGATACCTACCCGCTGAGCCCGTTGATTCAACCAGTTTTCTATCCACTTCACAGTCCATTCCTCCAACCCATACTTCCTTAGTTTGCTGATGAGAATGCTGTGGGAAACCGTGTCAAAAGCCTTACTAAAGTCAAGGTATACAACATCAACAGCTTGCCCCCATCCACAAGTCCAGTCATCTCATCATAGAAAGCAATCAGGTTGTCAGGCATGATTTACCCTTGGTGAATCCATGCTGACTGCTTCTGATCACCTTGTTTTCCTCTAAGTGTTTCAGGATGGATTCCTTCAGCACCTGCTCCATGATTTTCCAGGGATTGAGGTGAGACTGATTGGTCTGTAGTTCCCTGGATCTTCTTTTTCCCTTTCTTAAAGATAGGTACTATATTTGCTTTCTTCCAGTCCTCTGGGACCTCTCCTGTTCGCCATGAATTTTCAAAGATAATGGTCAACGGCTCTGCAATCACATCAGCTAACTCCCTCAGCACCCTCGGATGCAGTTCGTCCGTCCCATAGACTTGTGCACGTCTAACGTCTTTAAGTAGTCCCTAACCTGACCCTCTATCACAGTGGGCTGCTCTCCTCCTCTCCTCTCTGCGTTCCCCAGTGTAGTAGTCTGGGAGTTGATCCTGCCCGTAAAGACTGAAGTGAAGAAGGAATTGAGTACTTCAGCCTTTTCCATATCTTCCACACTAGGATACCTGCCTCATTGAGTAAGGGACCTACACCATCCCTAGTCCTCTTCTTGTTGCTTACATACTTGTAAAACCCCTCCTATTATCCTTCACATCCCTTGCTAGTTTCAACTCAAATTGCCCTTTGGCCTTTCTGATTCTATCCCTGCAGGCCCGAGCAATAATCTTATATGCCTCCCCAGTCATCTGTCCAAGCTTCCATTTTTTTGTAAGCTTCCTTCTTTTGCTTCAGCTCACCACTGAGTTCCCTGCTAAGCCATGCTGGGCACTTTCTACGCTTGCTGTTCTTTCTGCACATCGGTATGGTATTTTCCTGTGCTCTTAGCATGGTTTCTTTAAAAAACTGCCAGCTCTCCTGGACACCCATCCCCTTCAGTTCAGCTTCCCAGGGAATCCTGCCATCATTTTCTCTAAGGGAGCTGAAATCCGCTTTTCTGAAATCCAGGGTTTGCGTTCTGCTTCTCTCCTTCCTTCCTTTGACCAGGGTTCTGAACTCTACCATGTCATGATCACTGCTGCCCAGGTTGCCGTTCACCCTTACTTCCCCCGATCAACTCTTCTCTGTTTGTGAGCAGGAGGTCGAGAGGCGCAAGGCCCCTCGTTGGTTCCCCCAGCATTTGTACCAGGAAGTTGTCCTCAGCGATCTCCAAAAACTTCCTGGATTGCCTGTGCACTGCTGTATATTCTCTCCCAGCAGATATCAGGATAATTGAAATCTCCCATGAGAACCAGGGCCTGTGATCTACAGACTTCTGCTAGTTGTCTGTAAAAAGCCTCATCCACCTCTTCTTTCTGGTCTGGTGGTCTGTAGCAGACACCACCATAACATCCCCCTTGTGACATTCCCCTCTAAATTTAACCCAAAGACTTTCAACTGGCTCATTTCCAGTTTCGTAGTGGAGCTCTGAGCATTCATACAGCTCTTTACATACAGCGCTACTCCTCCCCTCTTCGCCCCTGCCTATCCTTCCTGAACAGCTTATACCCATCCATGGCAGTGCTCCAGGTATGCGAGCTATCCCACCATGTCTCAGTTATGCCAATAACATCGTAATTCCCTGTCTGTGCCAGTACTACTAATTCTTCCTTCTTGTTTCCCAGGCTCCTCGCATTTGTGTACAGGCACTTTAAAAATTCAGCCAACTGCCCTACTTTCTTCTGCTGCTTATTTCCCCTGTTGCATCCTCCTCCTTGAATTGTCTCCTGGTGTTCTCTTTTCCTACACACCTCAGATATAAGGGCTTCATTAGGACACTTAAGGCAATGATTTGATTCCCCACCTCCCAGTTCCGATTACTTTCTCTTTCTCCCTGCCATTACAAACCCCGCATTCTCCAAGTTCCATCCCTTCCTCCAGGTTTCCCTCTTTGAGACTTACCTTGGGTTGCTTGGTCACTTCCCCCGTCGAACCTAGTTTAAAGCCCTCCTCACTAGGTAAGCCAGTCGACGTCCAAAAATGCTCTTCCCCTTCCTTGACAGGTGGAGTCCATCTTTGCCTAGCAGTCCTCCTTCCTGGAACAGTAGTCCGTGGTCGAGGAAGCCAAAGCCCTCCTGACGACACCATCTCTGCAACCAGGATGCATCTGTCTCTGCCTAGGCCCCTACCCTTGACCGGAAGAATCGAGGAGAACACCACCTGAGCACCGAACTCCTTCACCCATGCTCCCAGAGCCCTGTAGTCACCTTTGATCTGCTGAGGATCACCTCTAGCAGTATCATTGGTTCCCACATGGATGAGTAGCATGGGGTAGTAGTCAGTGGGGCGGACAATTCTCGACAATACCTCCGTAACATCTCGGATACAGGTATGGGGGCAGGGATGTGGATAGGGTTCAGGGCAGTCAGAGAGTGGGGAACAGGGGGGTTGAATGGGGGCAAGGATCCCCAGGGGGCAGTCAGGAAGGAGAGGCGGGTTGGAGAAGGTGGCAGGGGGCAGTCAGGAGCAGGGAGAAGGGGTGGTTGGAGGGGGTGGGTCCCGGGGGGCAGTCAGGAATGAGAGGAGGGTTTGGATGGGGTGACAGGAGCAGTCAGGAAGGAGGAGGGGTGGATGGGGCAGCAGGGGGCAGGCACGGGTTCCAGGGGCAGTCAGGGAGAAGGGATGGTTGGATGGGGCAGGAGTCCCAGGGGGCAGTCAGGAATGAGAGGAGGGTTTGGATGGGGTGACAGGGGGCAGTCAGGGTCGGGGATCGGGGGGCTGTCAGGAGACAGGGAATGGGGTGGGGTGGGGTGGATGAGACAGGAGTCCCAGGAGGCCATCAGGGGGCAAGAAGCAGGAGAGGTCGGATAGGGAGTAGAGGCCAGGACATGCCTGACTGTTTGGGGAGGCACAGCCTCCTCTAACCAGCCCTCCATACAATTTCAGAAACCCAATGCTGCCCTCAGGCCAAAAAGTTTGCCTGCCCCTGCTCTATAGGGTCTTTTTTTTGGTTAATTGCTGAATCATCATCTGGAACAATGAGGCCCTGAGCCAATGAGCTGAGGGTAGAAATAAAAGTAATAATAACAGCTAAGCAAAAAAGCTAAATTTTCAAAATGAGTAGATAATCTAGAACAATGGTATAGATTCTAATCAAGATAGTGAAAATGACACCCTCAGAAACCCAACCAATGGCTTCTGACTATACTGATACCAATACTTTGTACATACTTCTCATCTAGAACAGAGGCTCTCAAACTGGTGGGGGAGGCAGGCCACCAGGTGGGGTGCAGAATGTATTCTGGGGTGCCATGAGAAGCTTTAGGGGGGAAAAATGTACTGCGCCCATTTTACCCACAACAATGAATAACTAGCAAAGCTGATTCCTCCAGACATATCAGGTCCTCAGCTGGCACTGTGCCTTTGACTCTAGGTGGCGCTGTACATTTGGACAGATGTCTGTTAAGCTTGCCTAGCATGATACAAAGTCGTTACCATCTGTACGTTAATCTGTTTGCTACGATGTGGCATGTACGTTTAATTGTAAGCATCGCCTATGATCACAGTTTTGCTTTTGCTTTTATTACAATGGATCGTTGGCTCATTTGTACAACAGCAAAAATACCAACTCAAGGGAAAACAAAGACAACGAAACGGATTCAAGTGAAGTACCTTTGCCGCATATATCGGCGTATGTACTTGTATGGTGCGTGTGTGTGTGTAAATTTCTATAGTCAACGAAGGGGGACGCAATCAAATACATTTGAGAAATACTGATCTAGCAGGATCTCAAAACACTTTGCAAACTGTGTACACAACTTTAATGCCAATAAAATGCAGCCATCTCACAGAAGTGAAGAATAATTTAAATGAAATTACAATGGAAATGTATTTAAGTGGGATATAAAAAGCAGTGTTGCAACTTGGCCAGGACATTAGGGCTAAGATCCTTGCACCTACTCTTGCAAAAATTATTGTAACATCTTTAATTACCACAAATCTATGGTGCTAGTTGTATGTCTCATGGGAAGGATTATTGCTATTTTTTTTATTTGTCTGACCGAAGTGCCTTGGTGCCTTAGTCACGCTAAAGA
Organism: Chelonoidis abingdonii; assembly: GCF_003597395.2. Classification (NCBI taxonomy): domain Eukaryota; kingdom Metazoa; phylum Chordata; order Testudines; family Testudinidae; genus Chelonoidis; species Chelonoidis abingdonii. The sequence continues at coordinate 17,379,001 of NC_133775.1, forward strand.
CCACATTGTGCAGACACAGAACAAAAGATAGTCCCTTCTCCAACGAGTGTACAATCTAAGGTGAGAAGAGAAAACAGATGGATATAGATGGACAGGGAGTACAAGGAAACACTGAGAAAATACTGGGCCTCATGAAAGGTATCAGTGCACGAGTGCCCTAACTTCTGTCAAATTTTTGTAGGCGTCATGGCACTGGGGCATTTTAAGGAGGGTTTTGAGGGAGAATAATAAGATAAGATTGTCGATGCTTACGGGGGACCCCCACCCAAGCCTGTGGGGCAGCATGGGAGATAAGGCTTGTTTAAAAATGTAACAAGTGGGCAATGGAGGCTGACATCTTGGGCCATTGGGAGTAGATATTTTGCTAGTGAATGAGTGATGACAGATAGGGTACGCCAGGCCATGAAGGAAGGATTGGCTCAGTTCTGACTCAAAAGAAAGATTGCTAATTATTGAGTCATCAACTCTACTTCCTAGAGTATCCAAGGGTTTCCTTGGAGGTCTCCTTTCCAAGTTCTGACAAGATCCAACACTTCTGAATCCATGCAATGGAATGCAATTGGAATTTTAATAGACTGAGAGAGAAATGCAGGGCTGGAAGGGACCAGTCATCAAGTCCATCCTCCTGCACTGTGGCAAGATCAAACAAACCTAGATCAGCTTAGACAGGTGTTTGTCCAACCTCTTTTTAAAAACTCCAGGGGGGTTCCACAGCCAGCCTTAGAAGCCTAGTCCAGAGCTTCACTACCAGTATAGTTTGAAAGATTTTCCTAATATTTGCCCTAAATCTCCCTTGCAGCTGATTAATCTCACTACTTACCTTCAGTGGACATGGAGAACAATTGATCACCATCCTCTTTACAGCAGCCCTTTCTCAAAACTAAACATACCCAGGTTTTTTTAACCTTTCCTCATAAGTCAGGTTTTGTAAACATTTAGCATTTTTGCTGCGCTCCTCTGGACTCATGCCAATTTACCCACATCTTTCCTAAAGCGTGGCACCCAGAATTGGACACGGTATTCCATCTGAGGCCTGATTAGTGTCGAGGAAAGTGGGACACTTACCTCCCATGTCTTACTGACGACATTCCTGTTAATACACCCCAGCACCTTGGTAACCATTTTTTTTTCCAGTTGCATCACATTGTCGTGATCCACTATAATGCAGTGTACAAGAAATTACAAAAGGGAATCATACTTGGCTCATATTTTCAAAAGTGACTAGTGATTCTTTGGGTGCTTCAATTTGGGTGCCCAATTTGAGTCACCAACCCTCTGAAAATCAGGCCCCTTTAAGGTATCTCAGATCAAGCACCCAAAACTAATTACTTTCCCTTTATAAGTAGAAACAATGGGTCCTGGTCCATAGCTAGGGCTTTTAGACACTTTGGTAACACAAATGATAAATACAATAATAAAATATGTCTACAGTCCAACACCTATTTATGCCATTCCGAAAGGGATGTCCTTTTTAGAAAATATAGCATGTTCTGGCATTCAAAGAGTTAATCTGCTGCCATCTAGTGGACTGTGAATAACTTGCAAGCTGCCTTTATAACTGCCCTATGGATACAGTTTGTGTATTAAGGAAAGACTTTAAAAGTTCTTAATCAATCTAATACTCTGTCAAATTGTCCATGTTACACATTTTTAATAATTCTCTAGATAATAAAGGTTTTTACCCAGAAAGTCAACCAGAATTAAATTACTTTATAACAGATTTCCCCCCCAGGGACACTTCTTACATAATGCAGTAAGTGCATGCTGTTCCGACAGCTTTCAGAGAGAACAAGGGCTTTTGTATTGAAATATAGAAAACAACATGATTAATTAGTTTCTCATTCTTTTTCTTTTATTCTATATTGCTAGGGAATTTTTTTCCTGAAAGAAACTAACAGAAGATGAGTAATACTCACTTCCAAAGCTTACCCACTTGGTCAGTTTGGTTGCGTAAGCGCTAGAAACTTTTATACAAAAATACTTCTGAGAAGTACAGTCTGTCCTGTAGCTGTTGCACTGAAATGCCTAGCAACCTGATCTCAGAGGACAGTCATGTGAACAACTGAACTGTTCCTTTGCTCCATGTTTAACTATTTGTCGCTGGACATTTTGTCTCAAAAGCTTTAATATTTAATTAGATCCGGCCTCAATCCCTGTTGTTACAGTTTTGCAGCTATCTCTGCTCTCCCCAAATGTTGCAGTTTGTTTTCCTGCAGTGCAGGGGCAGGCTGTCGGGGGGAGTGAATTGTGTTTCTGCGGCAGATGTGACTCTTTTATTTCAATTGATTTTCAGTTAATAACTTTTAACCTCCTGAACCAATGAGTCTGCTGCATGGTTTATGCATCAAGGAGCAGAGCTGCTGTATGGCAGGATGAAAAGTACAGCTGTTGCATGTGTATGGAGCAAATAGCACCATGGTAACTGTTAAAGAACTAATCAGAGATGTGGAAAAATATTCCAAACTCCTCTTTATCTTCTAAAAATATGCCACTACCACCACCAAAGGCTTTTTCAATGTCAACAGCTAAGGAGATTTATAACTCACTAAAATTCTCTGGGGAGCAAAGAATTGGGAGATTGAACAACACCTCATCTATCCACATGGCAGTTACTTATATAAGGAAGTAAGCAATAACAACATTAACAGCAGTCCTCACTTGCCTTCATTCTCCAACTCCAAGTCTTACACCAAGAGGGCTTTCACTTTGCTCAGTCAAGGAGTTAAGATGATTTGCTATGACTTATTTTTTATAGAGCACCCCAAATATTCCAAGGCACAAGGTACCAGGGACAGCCCTGTCTCAAAGGAGTTCCACTTGTAGACGTAAGACAACAGAAGGTAACAAACAAAATGGTGGGGGGAGGTGGCAAGAGTTGCAACAACATGATAGTGTGGTTAAATCTATTGTAGGCGCTCAAATGTCTGAGCACACTCAAGCTTTAATCTTCACAGGAGTCTTGTTCCCAATTTACAGCTGGGAACTGAGATACAGAGAAGCTAAGTGACTTGCCCAGTGTCACTCAGGAAGTCTGTGGAAGAGCAGGGACATGAAGCCAGTTTTCCACATCCTAGGCTAGTGCCAGAACTGCTGGACCATGCTTCCTCTGCTTACTCAGTTACACCTGGATGGCTCTGGGTTTGAGCGTTGTTCTCTTTCTTAATACAGTTTGTGAAGGCAGCGCAGAGGAAGTGAATTTTTAGGAAGGATTTGAATGGTGAGGGTGGTTGGTTAGCAGCCTGTCTGCAACTCCACATCACCCACTGTTTTTTAGTAGCAGGCCCTCACCCAGACTTCTTAGTGGTTACTGGTGAATTGTGTGCACACTGATGGGAAGGAACATTGTCTTAGTGGATAGTCACTGGCACTGCTGGCCTATGAGGCAAGTGTTTGCAGGTTGCTTGTGAAATTGCGGCTCACTGCCATACAATAGTGCATACCATCTTCGAACACAGTTTTGAATTTTTTGGAGAGGACTCCAATTTTCTTGGAGAGATTTAACAGCCAGCAATGGGTAGACTTCCCCCCTGAGCTGAGGAGGACCAGGGAAAGCAGAGAGGTGTGGATTTCATTCAGAGCTAATTGAGGAAGTGTAGTATCAGGGTTGAAATCATGTGGGCAGGGGGATGTTATCTGATACAAATAAAAAAAGAATAGGACAGCAGCATAATTCATGTATACAGCCACAATAAATGATTAAAAGGCAATGGACCAAAGCTTGGAAACATCCACAACATGTACTGGCCAACAACAGGCAGGAGTCGGGAGCAGAAGGCCATGATACTCACTCTCCATTGCCAGCTCAGGTTGCATCTCTGCACACATCAGGGTACTAGAGGAGCAAAAGCCCATTAATCTACTATGGACCATGCCTTCCGATGTTCCTCGGGACTGGGCTGGGCAATTGCCAGCTCATCACCTAACTCTCTATTCAGTTACTCCCTCTCCCTTTCCCCACACCTCCCCAATCAGCTAGTAAATCTGTAGCCTCATAAAACAACTCTCCAGGTCTAGAACTGCTGCCCTCAACAGGGCTCCTCTGAAAGGTGCTACAACTTGGTGTTGCTGGGTGCCAGGTGCTCCCAAAATCTTCTGGTGGGAGGCTTGCAGTGGTGCCAACTCTCATAATTTTGAGTCTCATGACATGATGTCCATCTTAAAGTTCCAGTTTCTGGATTCATGTGATTACGTGAGACTCCCAGCTTTCACTTAAAGGAACAAGTAAAGTTTTAGCCCTTATGCTTTCAAAGAAAAGCTTGAAAACATGACCCAAGTGCACTCTGAAGGCTCAGAACCCAGAAGCAAAGAACAAGACCTCAAAATGTATTATTTTTCAAAACTGCATGAATTTTAAGCCAATCTCCTGATTTTTTTAAGCCTCATTCATAACTGTGGCATTGAACTTACACAGCACAACTGAGGGGAAGAACTATCCTTTTCTAATAAAAAAACTGCCACAGAACCTTTATTGTCCACACAGAGAGGAGATTTTTTCTTTACAGGCTCAGCTAAAAGACCCCTAAGGAAAGTGTAAGTCTGCTCCTTAGCAGGGAAGAAGAGGTAGTAACATGACACAAAGAAAGTGGTAGTAACATGACACAAAGAAAGTGGAGGTATTTAATACCTATTTTGCTTCAGTCTTGACTCAAAGATTTAATTGTGACTGGATTCATAACACAATTAATATTAAAAAGGGGGAAGGAACACAAGCCAGAACAGGAAAGAACAGGTTAGAAAATATTTAGATAAGTTAGAAGTAGTCAATTCAGCATGGCATTTGAAGCAACCTTGGAACCATTAGTGATTATCTTCTCAAACTTATGAATGTCAGGTAGGACAATAAGCCCTCATAGTAGAGGGGGAGAGATAGCTCAGTGGTTTGAGCATTAGCTTACTAAACCCAGGGTTATGAGCTCAATCCTTGAGGGAGCCATTGAGGGATCAGGGTAAAAATCTGTCTGGGAATTGGTACTACTTTGAGCAGGGGGTTGGACTAGATGATCTCCTAAGGTTCCTTCTAACCCTGATATTCATGATTCTAATCTGCAGCAAGGAAGATTTAGGTTAGATATTAGAAAAATCTTTCTGACTACTTAAGGATAGTTAAGTACTGGAACAGGTTACCAAGGGAGGTTGTGGAATCCCCATCACTGGCAGCTTTTAAGAACAGGTTAGACAAACATCTGTCAGGGATGGTTCAGGAATATTTAGTCATGCCTCAGCAAGAGGGGGATGGACTACATAACCTCTTGAGGTCCCTCCCAGCTTTACTTTTCTAAGACTCTGATTTGAGCCTGTGCTTCCAAGGTGCCTACACCTCAAATCTGAAATGCACAGACCATAAAGCCAGGACCCCAATATGATATAAAACCAGAAATATTTTGGGAAAACTATTTCTTCTTGCTGATACTCTCCACAGAACTAGTCAGAAAAGAAAGAAGCTTGCTTGTCTCTATTAACACTTAGTCTGTAGGGGAAGCAGAGCAGTTCTGATAAGGATATCACATTTATCATCATCCAAGGTAAACTTTATAACGATATCAAATTTACAAATATAGCAGTCTGGCTTCACATTTAATTGGCTTACACTTTTGTATATATATATCATTTTTAAAGTGAGGGCTTTAAAATGCAATTTGGACAAGTTACTTGTGTAGAGCTGGAATCGTGTAGGCTCATCGCAACTTCGGTGACAAAAGCAGCACAACTTGTAATATGACCTATGCATAAGCTTAGATTTACAGTGTATTCATTATTTTAATAGCACTTAATGACTCAGTGTCAAAATTCTTTTTCCAACTTTTTTTATTTAAGGAAAAAGCTATTATGTCACAATCTCATGCCTCTTCTAATTGGATAAGCATTTCCTTTGTCCTTGAAACAGCAAAGTAGAATGTGTACCCAGGAGCTAGAGAATGAGAAAGCATCTGCCTTTGCCTTTGGCAGGCCTGAATTAAAAAACTCACTGCTTGTGCTATAATTTTTTGAATTCTGACTAGCACCTCCCTCCTCCGATTCCAATATGCAGTTCTAAATGTCAAGATAGGCCCATTTTAAAAAAAAATCCTTTGCTACAACGCATAGAACATCAGTGACCTGCATACAACAGAACGCAGGCTGTGATCCAGCAAAGCACTTAAGTGTAGTAGTCTACTGAAGTCAATGAAGTCACTAAAGTACGTGCTTAACTTTAGCATGTGCTTTGCTGGATTGAGGCCTAAATCTATTTCTATCAGAGACAAACAAAACCGAGCACTGAATACATACAAAACAGTTCTGTCAATTTTGTTTTTTAAAAGTACAACTTAAACTACATGGGATGGCTCAGGGTTACTTTACTTAGAAGAGGCTTCATTGTGTCAAATATTTAATGGAGAGGTTATGATGCCCTGCCTTCAGAATGTCAATGCATTAAAATGGAGCACTGCGGCGAATGTTAAAACTCCAGATGATAATGAAGCCAAACATAAAGCTGTCACATTTTTATTAATGTGTGAAAAATGTATTACCATATACCTATTACACAGATACGAGGTCAAGAAAAAGAGAAGACATACATGAGCTTTGGCTACTCTACTGCTTCTTACAGGTACTGGTGTACTGCGTTAGCAGCCATCCTTTGGACTCTGGTGCATAATTATGACTTGTTCTCCTTTCCAATTATATCAATTTGTATAACTACTCTACTGACATACATGTGTGTGTTTGCAATGCAGGTATTTATACCCTGGACAATGTTTCCCACCACAGTTTTTGATTAATATTAACACTTTGCCTGGTTATAACCTGCTTAAACCTCATATTTTCTGCACATATTTCAACCTGGCAAGAGATCATAATCATAGATTATTAGGGTTGGAAGGGACCTCAGAAGATCATCTCATCCAACCCCCCCCTCAAAGCAGGACTAATCCCCAAATGGCCCCCTCAAGGATTGAACTCATAACTCTGGGTTTAGCAGGCCCATGCTCAAACCACTCAGCTATCCATAATCTTTCTTCACAAATGCAGACCTTGTCATAATTATTAATGCCTTTGTCACCGCCACAGTATCTTACTGCAATGAGCTTTACAGATCACTTAGAAACTTCAGGTAGTGCAAAATGGAGTTTACCCATTTATTAAGTGGCATTTTTCACAATGAGAATGACACTCTTGTGCCATAGTTTTATTTACATGTGCAACTGAAGCTGCTGATTTTAATTTAAGAGGTCCTAAATGGTTTGTCTTCACTACTTAGGGACTCTGCCCCCTCCGTGTCCGATCACAAGTGTGATCAGCTGAAGCACAGACTAATAGCCTACAGTTTTAAGTGGGAGGGAATTTGGGGGCAAGCTGTTAATTGGAGTGAGTCCTCTACACTTAAATTCACTCCCCAAGTTGGTTAGAAAGGGCCCAGATGTATTGATTCTGTTGCTATGCTGCATGGTTCACCATTTACATAGGCTTTTCCCTGTGCTACAAAGGTTTTGAGGTTTTTGAATGACAGAAGAGTCTCTCTTTTTTTGGGATGGGGACTCAGAGACAATCAACTGGCTCTGAGTCAGTAGGTTAACTGTTTAATTTGTTGTGTAATTACATATTAGAGTTCAGCAGCATGCATTTAGGTTTCAATTGGCCTATTTTATACATTTTCTCATAACCTATAATTCAACACTGCATAGTTTCACCGCATGTCAAAAGTAACCACACTCCAGTAGCTTACCCTTTAAAGAGATTTCTTTACCATTAACTTTGTTTCAGTAGACACAGCCTGGACAGTGTTAGAGTGACAAGGACTATTTCCTTAATTACTGTACACTGATAATAGCATTTACTCTGGCAGCTCCAGTGCTATTCAATCAAGTGAGATCCAATACAAAAAAGCTGATTTGCCAAAAAAGAGATTAGCATAAGTGCCTACAGTCACATTCTATTTTTGAAGTTAAAGCTACTGTCTCTGTGAGCACTTCTTGTGGGAACTTTATGAAGATAAAATGGATTACTCTCATCTGAGATATCTGGGGAGAATTGCATTGAATCTCAATTTTTAGACTAATTGCATTTTTAAAGAAAATAATGAAAACAAACACTGTAAAATAAAGAATTGATCAAATCTGGGTTTCAAAGTGCTAAGGAGCATAAGAAAGGCATATTTATTATCTTATGTGGACATGGATATTTGTCTGTTGTGGTGCATTCTGCACTCCCCAATTTTATATTGCTGGACTTAGTCATCAGCCGATCTTGTGGTGACTAAAGCTCTTGCTTTTTATAATGAAATGCTATTATGTACAGTAGATCTCATATATGCTGGAAATACAGACTTCAGCATTAGGTACATTTGTAAGCAGAAGGTTAAGCAGGATATTTAAATAGTGAACTAAAATGAGATCAAGGCTTAAAACCAAATTGCAGTGAGGTATGAGAGAGGTGGTAAGTGGACATTAATCACCATACAGACTTAATCAGGTTTTAAGCACTCTTGGGGAAAACACCAAGACTCAGTCACATAGGGTCTGATCCTACCAACACTTATGCATGTAAATAACTTTACTCGTGGGAGAAGTCCCACTAATATTAAAAGTGTTTAAAAAGATCCAGACCATATTCTGCCTAAGCTAAAATAGCAACCACACGATCATTTTGTCCTAAAGGGAACTGAAAGTATGAGTAGTTGTAACCTCACTCAAATCGTCACCTGACGCATGATAACACACATGTGGCCAGGGAGCATAAAGATCCATTTTTCCATGTTTTATCCCTTGCTGCAGTCTATTACTCTGACATCAAGACCACAGACAATCAGTAATTGCCAAAGACGAGTCTGCTAAAACCATGGAGCTAGTGCCTTCTCATGGGACTGAGCTCATTGTCTCAGGGACACATTTAGCAATCACAAATCCCGGCTTAGAACACTAGCCCATCTCTACTCTTATTTCAGCACTTGCACAATGGACTTTTAAACTACTACTAAAATAAAAATTCCAACCGGACAGCAACATTTCCATAGATATACAATTCATTGTGACAAGGCAGTTTTATTAGATGCTTGGAAATACTAATATGCTTCCTCATTTAATTCTATTCCCCCAAATACAAAACCATACAACCCTCAAACTCCAGCCCGGAGCAAGTTTAACGTCCTCTTTGGGATTGTCTCAAACAGTAGTAAAACAGATCCAACAACCAGGGTGAGTACAAGATGATCTAGCCTTGGCTGGGAGGGGAAGGGGCTGTGAGGGGAGAAGAGGTAGAAGTGGGGAAGTGAGAAATGGGGCAGATATTTCCATTGTTTATCTTTTCAAGGAGTAGCAAAATGAAAAATTTTAAACCCCTTAATTGTGATTGTAGAAGAGGGGCAGTGATGTAACTGTTCTCAGGGAACAATATTCTTATTTTGTGGGAGGAGGTGAGCCAAGATACTTAAGCTCTAGAGAACCTTTAACACAGGAAGCTATTTATCATAACAAGCTTGGTTGATACTGCTCCCATACTGAACCAATTAGATTAGCCTATTTCGTCATACTTCATAACCTGGGATGATAGGTTTCCAAGCATGGTACAGTGCAGTAATTGAATTTTGATCAAACACACATGGCTCATAACTCTGTATGTGAAACTTTCAGAACAGTTCACAGCTTTTAAATATCCAGTCAACATGTTGCCAAAAGTACAGGATGTACTTGATGCAAGTGGGAAGGAGGAGAGAGAGTGTGCTGTAACTTGGTACAGCTGTAAAACAAACATTTTTTATTCTGATTCTGTTCCTACTTTTGCAAAGGAGCTGGGAGAAAGATAGCGAATGTCAAGTCAGTCACTTTTCATCCTAGCCCCCAAACCTACCAGATACACACTTACACTAGCACATGCTTTTAAATTCAAGATACTGTTTGAAATACCAGGAATTATGTTTGTTAGCATGATGTTCATTGCTCATGCTTATTTAACAAAATAACTGAAAAGTGATGCACATCTTCCTCTTGATAGGGCTACAGTGGACGAGATCATGAAATGACAGCCCTGAACGATAAAGATTCCTCCTTTCCCCGGCTTCCGTTATTGTCTATGCAATCCATACAGTGGGATAGTCCTGCTCTCTTCAGACTATGCAGGGACAGTCAGTCACACAGACGCTGGTATCAGTCAGGTCCTTAGCAGACAGTGGCTTCCCATTACATGTTTTCTGTACGTCTTCCTCTCAGTAAATGCAAGGGGTTTGAAAGAGGTCTCTAAAGAGAACAGAAAATAGTAACCATTTCATTCCCAATAATTTTTGGAACAAGATATTTACCATAAAATATGTCCAAAGCACAGTGAATCTGAACAGCAAAATGAACATTGCGTGTTTTGGTACTTGTTAAAATAATACGTCTGATAAATACAAGTTACAGCTGCCACCTGGCCCACAACCATCCTAAGCATGCCAGGGCTTTTTAAAGCAGTGGTTCCCCAACCTACATGTTTCAGTAATAGCACATCACTGCCAACCTCTTCAGATGTGTGCACTCTACCCTGCCAGGGAGCTGGGCCTGCTTCAAACTCCCGTTTCATGCAATTCTGTACAACTGCAAGGGATACACTACTGATTCGGCTGAGAGCTTTGTTTATATTATGCTGATCCAAATGACCAAAAAAGATTGGGAATCTTCCACCTCACAGCCTTCTTACACACCTGTTTTGGAGCACAGGTGGGTAAATGAAAAAAAGTTACAGCTTCCAAAGGGGAAAATGGTGCTTTCCAGATTTAACCAAAATGTGGATGCCACTTGGTCTTGCCTTTGGGTCAGGACCAAGTACAGTGACATAGTGCAACCACCAATGTAAGCTTTCTAAACTCAGAACAGAGTCCAAGAAAAAATGACTAACTGAAGCTGTTGCAGAGGAGACAGAAAAAGAACTTAGCGTGCCACATGTCAAAACTGGGTCCAAGTTTCAGCTCAAGGCAAGGTTAAAAAACAGGCCTGTTATAATCCTCTTAAAGAGAGGATTTATACAGTAATTACAGTAATGGAAACTGATCTTTATAATTCTTATACCAGCTACAGAGCTGCTGTGTCATATGCATCTGCAAAGGCTGCTAGCTACTTTTCTCACAGACTGCAGATGCAAACTTGAGAACAGACCGTTCAAACCTATGGAGGCAGAACTATCAAAACAGAGCCCGGGCATGTCCAAGATCTAATTAGGCTCAGGGGCTAAAGATAAAAAATCCTAGAAGAAGCTGGGAGTATGCTATTTTTTTCTGTTAAGATGGAGAGATGCTGTACAATATATTTTAATTTCTTGTTCATGGAATTTGTAGAACCAGGTTTTCCTTTCATACTGCGTAAACAGGTTTAGAATGCATTTGTTTTTATCTTTCCATTTCCTTTCCTTTGTTACAGCCTGAGGTCCACAGAGACAACACAATGGTAACAGCATCCTGTTCTGGCACAAATTCACCTCACATTCACACTCCTGTTAATCTCTGTTGTGCAAGAAAGAACAAGAGTGCTAAATCTTTGCCTGTGTACTAAAGAGCAGCTTCAGCAGACCTAGGAATTCAGCTATGGGGTTTGGTTCCACCTACAGGAAGCAGAAGGCAAAAAGAAAAATCATGCTCTCCAGCTTCTGCTGCACCTTATTCCTCAGGTCTAGAACCTGCAACCAGGCTTGTTGAAGTCATCTATCCAGTGTCGGATTAATGATTTTGCCACTCCAAGGCCCTGAAATAATTGCCTCCCCCGGCCCCATATGAACTTGTTTTAGTTTTTTTACAAATTCGTTTGAACTAAAATGAATCTAAATATCATTAAAATAATTGAACACTTACAAGTTTTATTATAAATAAAATTACAAGTACAGAGGACCCTTGCTTGAATGCGCATCTGTATAGCCCGATTTCGCTTATAGCGCGGGACTGCGCATGGATCCAAAACTAAAAATGATTAATTTCTTCCTTTCGGTCATATTATTAATGTTTAGGATTCTCGTGAGTACGTTCACTACATGGCATCGCACTGTCATTGGTGGTTTCAATATGCGCTATGATTGGTAGAATCACAGCGATTACAAAAAATGCTGCTATTATAAATTTGCCACCGTAGGCCTTGGCCTTGTTGGCCTACGCAATAACACACTGCTGCATCTATCCAGCCCAGTTCTCCTGACTTCATTCATGTAAAGGACTCTGACTGGGTGCCAGGTCATCTCTAAATACTAATTAATATAGTTCTGAAGAAGTCAAGCTTCTCCAAAGTCCTTCAGGAATTGTGGAACAAGGTCCACAAGAGACTGGTATTTTTGGCAGCTGATGCATGAATGAATAGGGTGTTACGTAGCACATAGATGGAAATATGCTTTAAAGTGGAAAAAATACTGATACAACCATGCTTGAAATATTATGGATCATTTTGGTCTTCTAATATCTGGTTAAAGATTTTGGAGAAAATCACAAAGAAAGACAGCAACTTTGACTTAGGCTTTGTCCACACTGGAACCTGAATGACAAAACTTTTGTTGATCGGGGAATGAACCCCCTCCTCACGACAAAAGTTTTGCCAACAAAAAGCACCGGTGCGTCAGCTCTCCGGCTGACTAAGCTACCACTACTCGTTGTGAGTGGACGTTTTTTGTTGGTGAGAGAGCTCTCTCCTGCCAACAAACAGTGGCTACATTGCACGCCTTTTACTGGTACGGCTGTACGGCACAGCTGTCTCATTAAAAAATGCGTAGTGTAGATGTGGCCTTAGAGTTTGGTAGGACTAGAAAACATCACAGTGTAACAAAGGCTGGCTTTGGGGTGGGGGCAAGGAGAACAGCAGCAGTTCCTGATTAAAACCTGATCTAACAAACACTAAAACAGATGCTTAAAATTAAGCACTTTGATGGAATGGAGCCTATGTTACTTTTGTGGTTAATTGCCTCCTGCAAATGCTGGCTGAAAAGAATATATCTGGCACATCACTGATGATTAAGATACATGCCCTTAGTGAGAGAAAAGAACTTGTGTAAAAAACCTAAGTCCACAGGTGCATATAAATATATGATGGACCTTTGCAACAAAGAGGAGAGTGTAAGAACTCAAAGTTACCAGACTGTACACACATATCTAAGGTTAAAGAACTGTATTATAGCATAGTAGAGAAATATAATTGAATCATGTAATTAATTACAGTCACAATATATGCCTATAAGACAGCAGAAACGTATGGTTGCCTATGCAACCTTATCTTTGACATTTCCCCAGTTGAGTGTTTAAGCGCACAACTGTAATGTTCCCAACATCATTTCGTGTACAGAATAGTGATAGAAATTGCAGCAGAAGCAACAGGAAGGGCAGTGGATCCAGAAATGGGCTAAATGAAGCTAAAAAAACATGAAAAGATGGAACATGTGAGAATACTAATACACAGAGCTGGGTAAGCAAATATAACCCAATATACTCTTGAGGAACAAAGGAAACAATAGTTGATGGGGTTACAGCAGATGTTTTCCAAAATAATCTGATAGAACATTTCAAACACAAAGATCTTCCTGCAGCTCTGAACAGTTTTACTGGGAGGCTACAACAATACACCTTTGGAAAGAATAAAACCTAGCATTCTAAGGTTTTATCAGGTACGGAAGTCAAAGCAGAGAACTGATATCTCTGTGTAGTAAGTGGAGAGAGAAAAAAGCAGCAGAGTCAACAAAACAGCATCAGGAGACATTAGCTATTTCCCCTGCCATTTAAATCATTGCAGTCCAATAGCAGTCAGAGAGTTTGCTCTTTAAAATGCTTTTAAAACAGTTTTCCTGGAAAACATGGTATGTGCATATTATGATGAGGTATACAGGTTGATGTGCACAACTAATGCAGCCATGTCCTACTCACACACAAAACCACACAAACTACAGCACAATGTATTCCCTATTTTTATATAAAAATTTAAAATATATATATTTTATATACATCCACCTTCTCTAATTTTCTTCCCACTGTACAAATCAATGCAACGTGCCCCAAAGTGATTTCTTTGACTAGGTACTACACTATGCTTCAATACTGCAGTGATGCATACTGTAGACAGAAATAATGACAATGTTTATAGAGAATACATGTCTGACTGGCATTCAGGTCATATGGGTTCAATTCCTGGCTCTGCCACACCTCAGCAAAGTAGTTGCTTTCTGCCCTTAAGTTCCCCACCTGTAAAACAGCAGTAATATTTCACCTCACAGGGCTGCTGAGAGGATAAGTTCATGCATGTCTGTGAAGCAGTCAGATAGTGTGGTGTTGGTGGTTGAGTTGGGGCGGGAAAATAACTATCTAGATATATGATTAGGATTTTCATTGCCTTTCTCTGTAGAGAAAGGCAAACCACCTATTCAGGGAAGAGCTCCAATCCTTTGAGAGGCTTGGAAACAGTAAGATCACTCAAAACTAGAGAAACAATAGGATGAGCAGCTTGATTTATGGGAGGATTCCACGGCATTCAGCAATTCAGAAAATCATGATAAACACTTAGATGCCTACTACTGCAGACAACTTGTCATGAATTCAGTGGTCTGGATTTACATCTTGCAAAGATGTTTTTACAGTCCTTATGGTAAACATTCAGTGCCTGACTCTTACAGCAAACGAAAATGCAGACCTCATTACTTCTCTAGTGATCCTGTCATTATCATGTGCCTGCTCAGTTAAGCCTCTCCAATTATTAGTATTGACCACACAGCTGAAGTCTAATCACATGAGGATGCGTGTGTTGAGCCGCACAAGATAGTTCAAGCACAAAATGATGTGCTGGCAAAAGCTGGACGAGGTATGTAACTCCTGTGATGTCTGTGACATTGTATGATTAAAATATGACATGTATATTATTGTTGCTACCACTGTTATACAATTGCAACAAATCTTACATGAAGCATATCATATTAAGGTATCAATGGAAAAGTTACAACCCATCAAATCTGATTACCTTATTTGTATGTGTGTATCGTCTTTGTATCTGAAGTTATGAATATTGACTATGTACCAGTATTTCAAATGTGATTGCTCCACGGGTAACACCCACTAGGTAGTTTACATCCAGTCTAGCCATTACATTGTGAATGGACCATTCAAGTTGATGGCCCGTGAATGAGCACAATGGGCCATGGAAGCAGCTTATCCATGCCTGATGGGCCTTCCTGTGGACGTTTTAGCCAGAATATGGGTAGTGGCTGCTTCTATGACTCACTGAAGCATGGAAGGGCATGTGACTAGCTCATTTGACTCTGGACTTCATCTAGTGCCTGTACTTTTCCACAAACTGCACTGAGGGCTTTGTTTGGGACAAGAAAGTTCCCGGCACATGGGAGAAGGTATAAAAAACCCTGGAAACATGTCCATTTTGCCTCTTTCCTGCTGTGATCTCTGCACTATGGACTTACACTAAAAGGAGCATTCCAATTAATGGAATCAGGAGCTTCCAATCTTTTGGAAGTTACCAGAGACTTTACAAGCCAGTGGTTTATTCCATCATTGCTTTAAACCTGATACAAAAACTCTGCAATGCTTGTATGTATTTGATAAGAAGACAGAGAATACATAGACTCTATATAAACCCATGGTGCACCCACATCTTGAATACTGCGTGCAGATGTGGTTGCCCCATCTTTAAAAACTATATTGGAATGGGAAAATTACACGGCAACAAAAATGATTTGGGGTATGGAACAACTTCCATATGAAGAGAGATTAATAAGACTGGGACTTTAAACTTGGAAAAGAGACTACTAAGGGGGAATATGATAGAGGTCTATAAAATCATGATTGGTGTGGAGAAAGTAAATAAATAAGAAAGTGTATTTACTCCTCATAACACAACAACTAGGGGTCACCAAATGAAATTAATAGGCAGCAGGTTTAAAACAAACAAAAGGAAGTATTTCTTCACACAATGCACAGTCAATCTGTGGAACTCTGACAGAGGATGTTGAGAAGACCAAGACTATAATAGCGTTCAACTAGCCCATCAGTGGGTGTTAGCCAGAATGGGCAGGGACAGTGTCTCTAGCCTCTGTTTGCCAGAAGCTGAGAATGGGCAACAGGATGGATCACCTGATGATTAACTGTTCTGTTCATTCCCTCTGAAGCATCTGGCACTGGTCACTGCTGGAATACAGGATACTGGGCTAGATGGACTTTTAGTTTGACCGTATATGGCTGTTCTTATATTCCTTTGACCATTTTAATGCTCTCATCTTTCTTTTCTCTTATAAATAAGCCTTTAGATATTAGATGCTAAAGGACTGGCAACAGTGTGATTATTGGGTAAGATCTGAGTTTTATATTGACCTGGTTATGTGGCTGATCTCTTGGGATTGGAAGAACCATTTGTTTGATTAAATTAAATTGATTAAATTAAATAACCACTCATCATTAAGTCTAGTGTCTGGGTGGAAAACAAAGGCTGGGATACCAAAGGAGATTGCATTTCGAACTTCTCGTTAACTAGAAGTTTGCTTTTGTTACTGGCTTGGTACAGATCTGTCTCATCTTATGAGCATTTAACATGCGCGATTTCAGCTTTACGCGGTGGGCAAAAACAAACAAAAAAAATTAATTTTAATACTGTACCTGTAGCGTGGGCGATTCCACCTGCCATTGAACTCAGTGTAATTTGACTATACGTGGTTTTCGCTTTACGTGCTAACCGCAGAACGGAACCCCCACGTAAGATAAGACAGACCTATATATCTTATAGAAGAAGACCAGATTGGGGTGGGTCTGCCCCATTTCTCAGCAGTTTGTCTTGAATCTGGTATTCTCAGCTGTAACCCACTGAGGCATGGTGACAATGTCAACTGCTGAAAGGCTGCATAGAAGCAGCATGTTTTGAGGAGGGATGTGAAGGAGAGGGACACAGTTAGTAAGAAGAAGTGTTAGAGGAAAATAATCTGAAGAGAAGAGACAAATTAAAGTTGGCCAGAACTTTGAAGGCCTTTCTGTCTAGTCATTCTTGGGTGTAACATCACCACCATACACAGGCTCTTAAGTAGAGGAGAGGGAATATGAAATGGGTGGCACAATTGTACAATCCTGAGCAGTATGAAAAGGACAGAAACAATCACTCCATGTTTTGTTGCAGTTATATGAGGGGGAATAAAGAATGAAAACACTTTCAAGGTGGACAGACCTAAGATAGTACCTGTCAGTACTTTTGCCGATAATACTGACAGATGCTCTTCCCTGCTAAACTTTCTGTTCTTGGGAGTGGTGTAACAAAGACATGTACAAAGATTTGTAAATGTCAAATTTTCATCCACTTTAAGTTTTCACACAGAAATCACCCTCAGCATCATTTAAAAGACAATAAAATGGAACACTGCAAGTAGTCTGGACATGCTAAATAACTGTGTTCTTGAACTGTACCTTTCTTAAATGTACTCAGTATAAATAATTTTAAGTCCAATTCATACATGCGTTACTTTTCTTACATGTGGCATATACTGATAGCACCTTGATTGCTTAAAAGTAAGGTTATGTTTATGCATGGTGTTTTTTTTATACACTGCTACCTCAATATAATACCACCCAATATAACACAAATTTGGATACACCGCGGTAAAGTAGTGCTCCAGGGGGCTGGGGATGTGCACTCTGGTGGATCAAAGCAAGTTCAATATAACATAGTTTCACCTATAACGCGGTAAGATTTTTTGGCTCCCAAGGACAGCATTGTATCGAGGTAGAGGTGTACTTATCCTTAATTTAGGTTAAAAGGAAACTGAATAGCTGAAATGACACAAATTTTATAGGAAATAGTGGTCTTTGGAAAATTCATACATCACTTAAGAAAACATTGATAAGAAAATATTAAAATAGTTTTGAAAGTTGTACATAAATAAAAAATCCAGAAATGTTATGAGATAGGTTATGGTAAAGACAATGTAATGTAAATTTCTGGTCCAAATTAAAACAGTTTTTCTGTAATAAGTTTGTTTCAAATATACTAAATGGTTAAGGGAATGTTTAAATTAAACACTATGAAGATATTGACTATCAAACATCAACACTGAAGCTTCTCACTGTATCTTTCATGACCTATTTTTGGTAAATCTTGGATGTCACACGGAAGTTTGGTAACAAAGCATTTTGTGAGATGCCCAGGACATATGTTTAATTAAAAAACAAGATGCCTTTGTCAACAAGGACCAAATAAAAGAAGAGTGCTAAGGACTTTATTGTGTAAGTTAGAGGGATAAATCCACATATCTATATTTTATTACATCTTCTATTTAACTAGTATAAAAAATTTGTACTTCTGACATATTCTGTTTCATTAAAATATAGGTACGTATGTTTGGTAAGAACTGTTTTGAAAAAGATGGTGCACAGGTGATGGTTAAAACAGTAATAAAGTTGATATCTGACCATGAAAGTCAACAAGTTTGATTTTTTTTTTTTTTTTTGAGACTGAAGGTATAATACAGGCAAAATAAACAGGTTCTATTCTAACTTAGATGCATAATGTCTACTGTGCCTGTTGAATAAGGCTGTTCTATTTATGGCATTACATTTTTCTAACCCGTCCCCAGCTGCTGATTATCATTATTAAACTGTGAGCCAAATCAGGCAACCTCACTGAAATTTGTTCTTTACCTTCATGGAAACCCCCTTTAAATTAATAGGATTGCAAAGGATATAAATCCTCTCAGATTCTGGACGAATCTTTTTAAAATCAGACTCTTAAGTCTTTTTTCTGACTTTTCAAAAAAATAAAGATGTCCATTTCATAACTGTTACAGAGACCTTACAATCCTGGAAACAGTGACACAGGTTTTAGACACAGGATGATATCCTATGCCTCCTGAAATCAATTTCAAAACTCCCACTGACTTCAACAGTGCCAAAATTTCTCCCCAGATGCTTTGCCTGTTACTAACTCACATTGAAAGATAAAACATTGGCAGTGAAAATTATGAATATCTGCATAACTCACAAGTAGCACAGCCCAGAAGTCATGAGCTACGTGTTCACAGAAATGGAGCAGTCACACAGAAGAGACTTCAAAAATAAGCACTTCTGATGTGAAGTCTTGCGCTTGATGACATTTCTCTAATATCTTTACCAGCTTTTTTCAATACACAACATTTAATAGCAGTTACATAATTCTAATAAAGTGTCATTAATATAAATCAGTTATCAGGAATTTCAGTGGACTACTGAATCCAATCAATCAAAATGCACCTGTGTGTACATGACACTTCCTGCCAGACTTAAGGATACATCTGTGTTTTTCTGAATGTCTCATTGGTAATACTCAGCCTGGTAAGCCTTGCTCCATAGTAATCTATAATGTAACTAGAGCCATCAGAAGGTCCAACAATCTAGAAAAAATAAAACAAGAGATTTTCCAATATTAATTAAAATGTACACAATTTTTGTGCTAATATCTCAATTATTGTTAATTTGTCCATCACAAAATTAATCATGCTCAATTTACAAAATATAAACTGGATTCATTTTGAAGTTGTGCTGCAGTTTAACCATTTTCGTGAGTACCCTCTTTGAACCAAGACTTCTCTAGGGCTTCTAATCAACCAAATTACAGTGGTGAATGAGCTGCTAGACTCTGGCCTTAGACTGAACCAATCAGGATTTGAGGCACAGCAGGCTGCCTTTTAGAAGATCTTGCTGACAGATGGATGAGCCCCAGAAAACATCTCCATTTCTGTAATAAGGGAAGATAGATGGAAGAAAGAAACTGAGATGATGGCAGCTATTTTGGGAATATGAAACTGGTAAGGAATGGGGTCAAAGAAGAACTTCTCTGGGATTTTTCTGCAGTTGATAAATGGAGGTAGAGGGCCCAAGGAAATGAAGAACAACAAGAGAAAAGTGTGTGTGTGTGGGGGGGGGGGCGTTAAGAACTGTCCTCACTGTTCCTATCTCTAATAGAGGCAAGGCACTGTAGAAGTTTTAGAGCATATATAATTTAAAAAACCTGAAAAACCCTACAACATATACTCTTTATAAAACACCTGCATGTTTTAAGTTATGAATTGAATTTTTTTCCATTCCTGGCCTTCTCTATGCTAAGGCCAAGCTGTAGCTTATGGGAGTTGATTTCTGAAACGTGAACAGTATCAGAAGGAAGGAGGAGAATGAACCCAGAATCTTCTTCCTTAAAATTGTAATGTCCAGAGTGAAAAAAAATAGCCCCATAGGGAGCAGCATGGTCTACTGAAATAGAACAGAGGCTGGGAGTCACGAAACGATGGTCTTTTGCTAGCTCTTCCACCATGTAATCTTAGCAAATTGCTTCACTCTGTCATAATTGAGGACATTTGAATTCCATGAGATGGACATAGCTTAGAACCTTACTCAGAGAGTAGTTTATTAATGCTCCCAATCCTGCTGGAAAGGTATATACAAGTGGGTTCCGCAGGGTCTGTTTTGGGACCGGTTCTGTTCAATATCTTCATCAATGACTTAGATGTTGGCATAGAAAGTATGCTTATTAAGTTTGCGGATGATACAACTGGGAGGGATTGCAACTGCTTTGGAGCAGGGTCAAAATCAAACGATCTAGACAAATTGGAGAAATGGTCTGAGGTAAACTGGATGAAGTTCAATAAAGACAAATGCAAAGTGCTCCACTTAGGAAGGAACAATCAGTTTCACACATACAGAATGGGAAGAGACTGTCTAGGAAGAGTATGACAGAAAGAGATCTAGGTCCATGTGGACCACAAGCTAAATATGAGTCAACAGTGTGATACTGTTGCAAAAAAAGCAAACGTGATTCTAGGATGCATTTAACAGGTGTGTTGTAAACAAGACACAGAGAAGTCATTCTTCCGCTCTACTCTGCGCTGGTGTAGGCCTAACTGGAGTATTGTGTCCAGTTCTGGGCACCGCATTTCAAGAAAGATGTTGAGAAATTGAGAGGTCCGAGAAGAGCAACAAGAATGATTAAAGGTCTTGAGAACATGACCTATGAAGGAGGCTGAAAGAATTGGGTTTATTTAGTTTGGAAAAGAGAAGACAGAGGGGACACGATAGCAGTTTCAGGTATTTAAAAGGTGTGCATCAGGAGGAGGGAGAAAATTGTTCACTTTAGTTCTAATGATTAGAAACAAGAAGCAATGGGCTTAAACTGCAGCAAGGGAGATTAGGTTGACATATAGGAAAAAGTTCCTAACTGTCAGGGTGGTAAAGTACTGAATAACTGTCTAGGAGGTTGTGGAATCTCCATCTCTGAGATATTTAAGAGAGGTTAGATAACTGTCTATCAGGGATGGTCTAGACAGTATTTGGTCCTGCCATGAGGGCAGGGGACTGGACTCGATGACCTCTCGAGGTCCCTTCCAGTCCTAGAGTCTATGAAATAAACCTGAATAAAGACAGAATAGGCCCTAGCATGTCAATCTTTTGATGGCTGTTTTCAGAGTAAAGCCCAGTTACTGCAGTTGCTTTATTCTTGACCTTTTTGGCACTCCTTCTCTCCCTCCATCCTTCATTCTTTGCACCAATGAACAACTGATCCCTTTTGTTGATGAAGGTTTCTCTGCTTTGTGGGAACATCGTTGTGTCTGACTTGATTATTGTTGTCTTCCAGATTTTTAGAATATTTTGATAGTGCTTGAATGCCTCAGAGTCAATTAATTAAAATTCAACTTGTACTGTGTGACAAAATTATTATGTATCAAGCTATTCACCCTTGCCACTTGGTGCTTTCTTGAGCAATCCCTTACGGAATGGTGGTTGTTATAGGTTGAGAGACGTCTCAACTGACTTTGAGAAGCAGACCAATGAGACAACACCATTTTCCCCTTAACATGTTACAAAGCTTCCCCGCACACTCTCTGCACCACAAAAATCAGCTCAGATGGCAGAACTAAACCAAGCTCCCTTCAATCCTCCTTTAATGCCTTCTTGATGGACCAGCAGGTATTGACTTTATCTCCTTCAGAAACACAGGAATTAACCTTCTTCAGGAAAGTTGATGGTGTCTCTGTGCATACAGCTAATTATGAGGGGGTTCTGAGGGAAGAAGGAGAAAGGCAAGTAAAAACTGCTTCTGAGCAGAAGCACCACATGCCAAATCCCCATACTGAATATTTACAACTAGGTGACACTAATAAGCAACACATGCTCCATGTTTTGCTTGGACTAGCACTGGGGAAGAAACATTAGGTTCATCCCCTAGTATGTCTGTGACTGAATGCACCCCTATATTCACACCCTACACACCATAGTAATAATCTTTGTACAAAGTATGCCTTGTGTGATTGTGACAGTCTGTACCCCTATGTTCACCTCTTTTATAGGACTATGACAAATCTTGTACAAAGCATAATGTCATACAAACATGGCAGCTAAAGAACAGTGGTTTAATGTACATATACAACCATCTGGTTTAGACCATAGAATGCACATGTCTTTGTGGCTACAGTGATGAAGTTAAACAGCAAATGCTCAGTTGGGCTTTAGTTCAGTCCAATTAGTTTAGCAATAACTACTAAGGTAATAACTTCAGCATTGCAGGTTTTATCTTTGCAGATCTGTACTAGAAAAGACTATGCAAGTTTATCCTAAATTTTCTTTACAAATACAGTAGCATGAACCACAGACAAACTGTTCTTTCTTCTCCCATTAGTCCATACACAACGTTTGAGATGATGACCCAAAGAAAAAACATTGCTATGCCATGGAGGAGTAGGAATCGTTTTGGGTTGAAGAAGATGAGATAAATTAAACAGTGTGGGAAATAAGTGTAAGTAAAGTTCTATGATCAACCGGAATAAATATTCTATCAAATAAAGGTAAGTTATTTTAGCCTATTGTGGCCACAACTTATAGTGGCCTTACAAAACAGATTGTATGACGGTGCGAGGATTTGTGCCTTCCTATTAAGATGCAACGAAAGTTTATGACTGACGATACATTCTGTATATTTTAGCACAGGAGAGAGAAGTTACAGTATTCTCTTTAGTCAGTTAACTACATTCTTGGTCACCTTCCTCCCCAGTGTACATGATTCCATCATTGTGACACTGATGATTTGCCTCAGGAAAGTGTTCATGAGAAAAAGCACATACTGAGGTAAAACTACCAACCGCACGAAAAGCAAAATTGAACAAAAAAATTGTGTTTAATTATTCTGGATGTGACTGAATTAAAAAAGATAGTTGGAAATCAAACCCCCTCAACAAATTCTTCTAAATAGACCCATTCTGGAATAGAGAAACTCCGGCAGCTTTGTGAGGCCACAAGAGATCACCCCCAGTTGAAGGCCTTAACCTTCAGGAATCCTAAAAAGACCCCTCTCAATTAATGTATGTCATCTTGCTGCGAATATAGGTAAAATAGCAACATCAACTTTCTCCCTCTCAACCCCACAGTCCCTGAAGTCATGGGGTAGGTGCAGCAGCTGATCATATATAAACTTGCAATTGAATTTTATTTATTTCGAAATATTAAATATAGAAATTGGACATCACATGCACATGCACCACAGTGCAAAACACAAAACCATGTGTTATACCTTCTTCTTTCTCACTCTTCTATAATACCTCTTGTGTTAGAAACACTGACCAAACTGTTCCTAAACTCATGTTTTGATTGAGGGGGGAGGTGTGTTTCTGATGTTTATAGAACACTAGTTACTACAGTATTTCCCTTTCCACTCTGGGGAACATGGAGAGGACTAACCAGAAGAAGTAAAGCAGAAATGAAAATGGAGCAGGGAAGCTGGACCATGACTGTGGAAATCTATGCTTACCACATACTGTTTTGCGAAGAGAAGTGCTGGATATATCCATTGTTTTAACTTTCAAAATGGTACACAACATCCAGAACATTCTGTTCTGCAAAGCAAGCATGTGGTTGGATTCCTGAAGTTTAGGAAGTAAATGCAGAAGCTTTACAAGCCACCTGGGACATTTTTAGTGTTTACTATTCGGCATTGTCACTGCCTCCTTTCTCCTGGTCTCCAGTAACTTGCTGTGTTTGTACAAAGAAATACTAACTATAATCCAGAGTTATGTAGCACCACTGGTCACCATTTCAGAGGTTGGTTAATCTGAGAAATCAGTACCTGGATTTTAATGTGTATGATAGAAAATTCTCTTGAAGCCAAAAACAGACTGGCCCCTTTTTTTGGGTTTTATCAGACTTTTAATAAACAAAAAATTGATTTGTATCCTACTTTGAAAGTGTCAACTTACCTGCATTGAAATGAGAATGAAATCAATTAGGCTACCAATTCCACAAAACCCTACAGTGCAGAACTTTAACAAACCTAGAAAGGAAAATAAGACTTAATTATAGCCTTAAGCAAATCTCTAAAAAGTTTACGGAACTTTACAGTTTCCAAGTGCATAGGCATTTCCCCCCATCTACCCCTCCCCCCTCAACAGAACATTTTAGCATGCGAGTGAAATTAACACAAGAATATTTTCATTATCAGAAAGTCTTTGTCTTTACATTTATTCACTAACCTGTAAAGAAACTTGCTTAGTTTAAAAGATTTAAACACAAAATGATTTTAACAGACACAATTCTGAGAAAAGGAAGAGAATGAACATATTACTGTCAACTTAAAATCACTGAGTTTTTCTTTTCTCTTGCTGGATGCACAGTTAATCTTAAAACAAAGAAATCTTTGCACACTGGAGCTCCAAAATTTATTTTAACATGAAAATTTCTACTGTCTCAAGCTGAAGAACATACTAATTAGACTTTGGAAACAGCTGTTGCATTACATGCTGGGTTTGAATATTGTTCTCGCTGCTAGTGTATACAATACTAATCTTTAAGGGGTTGCCAACACTGTAGATATTTTTCTAGGAACTTTAATGTATTCATTCTAAATGCAGTGGAATGTGTCTGTAGTGACTAACAAATGATTGTTTCATTGAGATGATTTTCCATTAAAGGTGAGGCAGAACTGTAAAAAAATGTGGAGATACTTAGAAGCTGTCTTTAGAAGCAGAAGGCTGCCTTAAACAGTTTCCTGTACTGTCATAAATAGATAGCTAAGGGTTAATGTTTCTTTTACGTGTAAAGGGTTAACAAAGGGAACCAAACACCTGACCAGAAGACCAATCAGGAAACCAGATTTTTCAAAGCTCAGGGAGGGAATTTTTGGGTGTGTGTCCTTTGTCTGTGTCTCTAGTGCTCTCTCAGCTCTGAGAGTGATCTCTCTATCTCCAGGCTTTTCTAATCTTCTGTTTCCAAGTGTAAGTACAGGTATAAGACAATATAGGTTTTTATATTATTTTTGTATTTACATGTGTGTAGTTGCTGGAATGTTTTAAATTGTATTTCTTTTTGAATAAGGCTGTTTATTCATTTTGTTTTCTTTTAAACCAATGACCCTGTATATTGTCACCTTGATACAGAGACCATTTTATGTCTTTTTCTTTCTTTTTATATAAAGCTTTCTTTTTAAAACTTGTTGGATTTTCTTTTCTAGTTGAGGCTCAAGGGGATTGCGTCTGCAGCTCACCAGGGAATGGTGGGAGGAGGAACACAGGGGAGAGAGAAAAATTCCTCTTTATTAGAGTTACAAAGCTTGCATTTGCAGGACTCTGAGTGAGGGTTAGAGAACCTGATTCTCGCTGGGTTGCATTTCAAGAAATTGAGATAGGGTGATCGTCCTGGGCCATCCAGGGAGACGAAGCCTGGGAGGAAGTAAAGAGGAGACAAGGGGAGGGGGGTTATTTCCCTTTGCGGTGAGACTCAGGGCATCTGAGTCTTGGGGTCTCCCAGGGAAGGTTTTGGGGAGACCAGAGTGAGCTAGACACTGGAATTTCTGGCTGGTGGCAGCGCTATCAAATCCAAGCTGGTAATTAAGCTTGGAGGTTTCATGCTAGCATTTTATTTTCTGAACTCTAAGGTTCAGATCTGAGTAGGAAAGCTATGACATGTACAGATTTCATTGTATGTGAACACTGTAAAAATTTCAAAAGCATCAAAGTGACTTAAGAAGCTTAAATCCAAAGGACTTTCAATGAACCTTAAGGGGCTAAGTTACTTTTGAAATGGGTCTCAGCCCCCTAAGTCACTTAGGCTCTTCAGAAAATTTTATCCAAGATTAGAAAGTGCAGAAAGGAATGTTTGTCTTTAACTAGGTCAAGTTAATTGTAGGATATTGTATGGGAGAACTGTGCTGTCTTTAGCAGGGAATACAAGTTTATACCTGGATGTAAAATGCGCAGCACACTTTGGATGCAACAGAAACCAACATGCTGGAAATACAGGATACATAGAGATAGCTATATCGTTAACAAAGATGAAAAATGGAGACCTAATAATGAGTATGTGACTCTTGACCAAGAGGAAGAAAAACTGTTAGCAGGATGGCCTTCCAATGGACCAAAAATAATTTCGCTATGACACTATAACATGAAATGGTGTCAATCAATGAAGCATACAAGTCATGTTATATATACAAAATTATAACTACATAAATGTTTAAAACAAATTGTTCTCAGAGGTTGGTATCTGGGACTTGCAACAGCCAAGCATGTGCCATCAGTATTGGCTGTCATGTCAAAAAACATAAGGGCAACAGACAGCAAAACAAATGCCAGCAACAGGGGACAACAGTTCTGAGCTAGGACTAAAATGATGCATGGCAATTTCTCTGGTAAATACTAGAGTACCAAATTTATTATCTCTGCAACTAGAGCATTCCCCACCCAAAGTATTCATGGATAACTCTCCCATCTTTTGTCATGCTTTCAATACATATTCTGAACCCCACCGGAAGCTGGTATTTTAGGGACCCAAGAAGCCACTTTCACCCCACCATCTATACTGGTGTCAGAAGCAGAGACAGTAGCTCCAAGTGTGTAAGCACTTTAGGTATGGAATTACCCGCAAGATTTGATTATTCTGGTCACTTTCATTCTCCATTATTGGTTGTAGAAACACTTACTGAGCCCAATTTTTGCTTTGGGGAGTATGGGGAGGAAATGCAGGAAAGGAAGCAAAGACAGAAAGGAGGAAGAAAAAAACAAACAAACAGTGGAAGTGACCAAATCATTGTAAGAGTAGAGGGGAAAAAACAGGCCATTATATCACAAAAATTGTGGGTTATTTAAGTTTAAGGGGAGGAACTCCAAACCAGTCTTCAATGTAACAAACTAACTTAATCATCTGTATTCAGTAGTTTGGATGAACCTATGTTCCCTCTAAACATAGCAGAGGGAATTATATGTCTGCAAGAGTGTTTGTAATTTTCACCACATTTCTGCAGAATATTTCAGCACTATTTGCTCTTTAGTTCTGCTTCTGTCAGGGAATGGATGATCCCAAATAAACTGACTGTTGACAAGCAAGCCATTGTATTGATTTTATATAAAAAAAAAAAATACTGCAATCCCACTGCCCATCCCCCAACCATATTCTGAATATCAACAATGACACTTGGTAAAGGGCTAGAATTTTGCAACAACCCATTCACTGATCAAATTTCAGACTTTCTACAGGAACAACTATCGTTGCTGTACGTCTTGATGCTTTAAAGGTTTGAGCCTTTGATTATTGAAGTAAAAAAGCCTGGGATCTTATAGTTAAATCCATCCTAAGTGAGGAAAAAATATCAGAAAAATTAGGGTGGATGCCTTTGGAGCTAAAAATCCTCAATTACATTTTTTAAAAATGACTATCATAAAGCACAAGGGTAATTGAATTTTTGTGAACCTGAGAAATTTTGGAGATTATTGCCCTTCTGGATAATGTAACATGCTCAAAGCTGTTGGAAGATATGCAATGTCAGCCACACATCGACTGGAATCAACCTTCAGCCCACACTGAGGGCACCTGGGACCTGGTTCCATAGCTCAGAGTTGGAGCATTGGACTTGTAAACCAGGGGTCGCAAGTGCAAACCTCACTGGGGCCTGAGCAGCAGTTTCTGGCTGGGCTTGTTGTTCCAACTCTCAAACTGCAAGTGTAGATTTAATATGGATTATACTAATGTGTAGAAGAGCAGAAAGTATTTTCTCAGGAGACTAAAAAGAAATCTAAGTCTGAAACAGGACTACACTTACTTCCTTTACAAGTGAATAGTGTTACTTATTTGTAGCTATAAATTAATTTTTTTAATCCACCTATTGCAAGAGATAAGACCATGTAGGAGGAAAGTGCTCTATGAGGCCTGGTCTACACTATGTGTTTAAATCGATTTAAAGAGTGTTAAATCGATTTAACGCTGTACCTGTCCACACTACAACGCCCTTTATATCGATATAAAGGGCTCTTTAAATCATTTTCTGTACTCCTCCCCGATATACGTTGTGGGGTAAGAAGGAGTCAATCCAATGATTATATCATCATCCTTATGTATTATTTTTGTAGGCTCAGAACTGCATTGACAAAAGATCTGACAGGACAGATAAACACCATCAATTTTGAAGAATATCCAGCGAGTTCTTTTTTTACATGGGTAAGGACATACGCATGCATTTCTTCCCTCCACTTTTGAAAGGCCACTGTTCAAGATTAAAACAATAAAATATGAATTCAAGTTGGCCAACTCTCCCAATTTTATCCAAGTCTCACAATATGTGTTGCATTCTGAAGCACCCGCTCTGGAGTTCATGTGACTACGGAAGGTTATCAGACTTCGTTTTAAGTTTCTGCCCCTCTTCAGCAGAGAATGACGGAGGCGGCACCTTAAAGGCTTCAAAAAACAAAAAGACAAATGAAAAGGGCCCATATATTTTTTTATTTAAAAAAATCTCATGATTTTTGGGGGCTCTGGCTCATAATTTTTGAAGCTGAAGTTAGCAATACTGTATATTTGTTGCAGATGTCTTTACCCATGTGATATTACCAGTATAACAAAGAAAAACCAAATACGTGTAATAATCTAATCTACTTATGCATTTATTGCTACTTTCATACAACTTTCTGCTTTTTCACGTTAGCTTGGAACAAGAAAAATACATAGGACTGCAATGACCTCCTGGTCACTGAGTACAGCTTCTTTCTGTGCACAGGCAACCCCCATCATATAGTTGGCTGTTCATAAATGTATTAAGCTCATAAACTATCAAGTATCAAAAATTAGTAGGTGTTCCCAACTGCCTCTGCTGGGAGCTGATCCATTAACCTCATCCCCGTATTGGTTAGAAACCTTTCTAATTATCCACCCTAAATTCATTCATGATCAGTTTTATCTCCATTTTTTCTCTGCCAATATTATCCGTTATCGTTCATTAGCTCTTCTCCACCTTGGTGTTACCTCCTCCTGCCCCCGCTGTTATTTATAGATGGAAATCAGCTTGGAGAATGACACTTGCCCATTTCACTTTCTGCTTCTCCCTGCACCAGTGGCTGTGCTGTTCATTTGGTTTCTTGCTTTGTGTGGGGATATTCAAGTCACTGCTATTGGTTTATCGGTTAGGCACCTTTACTGTGGCATATACTTGTTCTTGCTAACATTCTGTAAATAATGTTTGAGTTCAACAAACAGAACCAACCAAAAGCATTGCTACCTGAAGTATTTGAAAATCAATCCAGCATCAAAGGTTCAGAACATTAAATAAAAAGCAAAGAAAGAAAAACAAAATTAATATTTTAAAAGGTTTGAGTTCATTTTCACCCGTCCTTCTGGAGTTTTGAGGATTAGGATTCACATGTTCAAGCTTTTCTCTGCAGCCATGAAGGCTAAAGAAAAGAAAGCAGAATCTGCATGTAATCTCATGATTCCAGGAACTGGGGTTGGCAAATAATTTTTTGAAATTTGGAGATAAAATGGTGAGTTGGCAACACCGGATCAAATACTCATCACTGAGTAAATTATTTGGGTCAATACACTAGCCACCTCAGTCAATAAAACTTTCCGTTGACTTTATTTGGGAGCGTGAAGCCTGTTGATGATGAATATAGACATTTTTCACTGAATAGTATTTATTCTGAATGCCATCTGACCAGGTAAGGGCCTAAGCAATTTCAGTTTGCACTCTACGAGGTATTAAGAACTGTTTGTTTTGTAGAAGGACAGATGTGTCGTTTGTTTAATCTTTTCTAGACCCAGAGAATTTTGCAAAACACAGATGAAACTGCCAGAAGTATTTTCACCTGTTGGACAGCCAACATTGACCTTTTGCCAAGAGTGTCTTCCAACAAGACAGTTTGCTTGCTGGAGAGGCTAAGCCTGCCTGGGCTAAAGATGCTATTTATTCACTGATTAGTTAATTATTATTTTTTTTACAGAGCTCTGAAATGTTACAGCATTTATTAGTGGCATGGCCGTGGCTCATTGGGGCCAGTCAGTGATAATTGGGTGAGATCTCTGCCTTATGTTAAATACGTGAAGGTCAAACTAGTATGGCCTAATACTCCCCTTCTGGCCTTAAAAAATCAAAAAGTCTACGAGCCCAACTTTCTTCCATGTACCAGCTCAACAGCGCTATCAACTTGAGAATACAACACTAAACAGTCCATAGATATGTAACACACTTGGGCGGGTGAACTGAGCATTTCAAGTGGAGTGTTAGCTCCAGAATTACTTTCCTTTCCTGACATTGGTGCAAAGTCTGCTGATCCATTATGGCTCATTTCTTGTCCGTGTCTTTACTGAGCGTGTCTGGTTGGGGAGGGTGGTGCCACAGAACTTATCTACCAGGGAAGCTATTCAGGAATACGGTTAGGGTGAACATTAAAGCACAGTAGCCATATCCATAATAACCTCCTTAGCGTTATTCGGATATTCCTCTTCCAGAATAAAGTTTGTCCACATGGGAAGCTATTCCAAGTAGATAGCTATTGCCGTGATTTTTCCTACGTAGACAAGCCTGGAAACTTGTTTCTTATTTTTAAGGAAAAACTCAACTTTTATTAAAATTGACTTTATGTACCCCAGGGAATGTTTCTTTATAACTGGGTGCCACTGACACGTGAATTGATATATTACAATAAGTCACCATGAAGCAGAGGCGATCCTGGATCACTGAAATCAATGGCAAAGATTCCCCACTTATTTCAGGAAGCGCCAGGATTTCACCATAGGTCTTTTTCCATCCCATATTTCAGGATCATTCAGGGTATTTTGGAAAGGGTATTTCTTTACTCCCTGAAAGAGTTAACGTCCTACATGACCGGATCACTCTTTTAACACAGTGTAGGTCAAAGCCCAAATCGTACAACTCTGGTTCAGGAAAAGCTTCCACGGAAGTACATGGCTTGATGTATCCTCTTGTATAGGTTGTAAGAGCAACTGATGTAGAAGCAGAGCAGATGAAGTGAGGATATTCTGTGAAATGTCCATATAAATGCATTGTGGTTAATATATCCAGCCAACTTTGGCTGCTCATGTCACTTTCTTTTGTTTGTTTTTTTTCGTAATTCAGGGAACATCTACCGACATTTTCAAAGGAAAACCTACAAATTTTAGAATCTTCCTGTGCCTCAATGGCTACCGAACATTGCCAAAATCTGACCCGTACATTCCTAACACATATTGCAAGCTGCACGTTCGTTTCACTGAAGACCCCAACCGACAGCCATAGAGCAGCAGCTAAAGAACAAATATGGTATGTCACCACAATGGAGTCATGTTCTAAACATTCTTTGGTGATGTGTTATGGACTCATTCAGGTTTGGATAGGATCTTCTCAGTGGACCACCTTCTTCCAGTGCGTTCTCAATTTCTCCAACCCAGGAAAACCTCTCTCATTCTGCATAATTTTGATAATATGGGGAAGAGCAGGGTTGTCACAACCCCCTGATGACTGCAACCCTTAGGCTGAGAAATCCTTGATCTAGTCCATCCCCGCATTGGAGGCAGGATTGATTATGTAAGGAATTCCTAATGAATGGTTGTCAAGTCCATCCTTGGATGTCTCAAGTCAGTCTGGTTCCCAGCATTTCCACTTTGATATGGCAGCTGCTTGTGTTGCTATCAGCTGTTATACTAGATAAGTTTTCCAAACGGTGAACTTGCAGATGTCCTTGTGACTGCATCTTTCCATTCTGGCCTCCGTGGACTACATGAGAAACTGATCTTTCTCCTCCTGAGAAACACACCATGCCTATTTACACACCATCATAATGGCACCTCTCATTCTTACCGTTCTCAGAATTTAAACATGGCCCAGTTTTTCTTCAAAGCTTGGCTCTCCCGAACTCTCTCATTGTCTGTCCCAGACACTTCATAGTTGTCCTGGGTGAGTGTCTTTTCATCTTTACAATGGAAGGCAAAAGCTCTAACAAACTGAAAAGAATAGTTCAGCTCTGCTGATCAAGGGCAGACAGGCATCATCAGGTTTCTGTTACGTCTTCTGCAGATGCATTCCATTGGGCATGAGATGCCATTTTAATTTTCCTTCCTGCATTGAGTGATCGCATATTAGCATAGAGGATGTTTTTGATAAGTCAGGGCATGTATAAAATATGTACTTTTTCTTCTCAGATCACCTTCAACATGGACATCAGCACCCTGACAGACATGGGTATTCTGCCAGTGGCCCTGCATGAGAGCCACCACTTCAAAGGATCTCAGAGGTACTGTACGGCTATGGAACATCAGCATTATGTCTAGGTATTTCCAGAGAACGCAGCATGGCCTAATGGGATTTGGTCATGGGACCAGGCGACAAACAACGCCTGGGATGTAACCCTGACTCTGACCATTATGCATATAAGACCTGAGGCCACATCAACATATTCCTCTCGTGTCTCTGTGCAGTGTTTAACCTGTAGGTGTAGAGACCCAGTTAGTTAATTTTAAATATATAGAGCAATCGTGTGCTAAGTATTTGGTGCATTATTTAGTGATCAAATACAGCTGTGGCTTCATATGCCTGTTCCACAAGTTTCTGCACAGTTCTGTGAACGTTACAAAGTAAAATGTAGGAATATTGAAATCAGTTTTAAAAGAGGATGGGATAGGAAATTGAAAACCATTTTCTCCAGACCTACTTAAAAACTCCAATATACCTATCCCAGCAGCTACCTTTCATAAAGTTCTTTCTTCCTACACAGACAGAGAAGAACACAATTTTCCCTGATTTCTTAGCCAGTTGAAGACCTGGAATAGGAACAATTCACCTATCTTTCTGAAACAGCTTGCAGACCCCAGCGGCAAAAAACGAGCTGCAAGTACGTATTGTATGTGAGTGCCCTGTGTTGGCTGCGGTCTCATTTCTCTAGTCTATCTCCCGTTCTCCTCTGCTCTCATGTACCACAGCTGCCATTCTTCCCAGGAAGATGCCAGCTCCTGCGCGCGGAGGATACACGAGATCTTAATGACAGCCCATCAGATTCTATTTCTAACTTCCAGTAAAGTGGTAAGGTCAGTACAGGTTACAGCTAATGGATCTCGCCTCCTTGATGGTGTGGAGAAAGTGGAATAAGGAAAAGTTTATTTAGTTGTTCCCATAATATAAGAACTAGGGGCCACCCAAATAACAATACATGGGCAGGCAGATTTAAACAAATAAAAGGAAGTTCTTCACAACAGCGCCACACATCAACCTGTGACTCACTTGCCTGACAGGAGATTGTGAAGGCATAAACTATACAGAGGTAAAAGAGAACTAGATAAATTACACTGAGAGAGAAGAAAAGAATTAATCCCATAATGGCTATTAGCCAGGATGAGTACGGGAATGGTCTCCACTACCCTCTGCTTTGTCAGAGGAGGAGATGATGGCTCAATTGATCATTGTCTGTTAGGTTCACGTCCCTTTGGATCACCCTGGTATTGGCCCTCTGTTGGTAGACAAGATTACTGGGTTGATTGACCGTTGGTCTACCCGGTATGGCCATTTTATGGCTTATGTTCTTTTGTAACATTCTTTGTTCCTCCTTCCTCTCTTCCCCCAATTGCCTCCAAAAGGCTCCATGTGGAATCCTCTGGAATGAAAAGGACTGGCCACTCACGAACTGGATATGTTACAACATATGTTGGCTTCCCCCTCCCCAAAGAATGAATCTACTGCCCGTTGCATGATGCTAGCCCTAAGCTCACAAAACTTCATTGCTGGGAATATTTGCACAGAGCCCAAATGAAGGCAAAAATACACTAGATATTTTAATGCGCTCTCTTTTCTCCAAGCAGACGCACAAGAATCTGTTTTGGACAACAGAAGTGGTGGTGCAAGCAGAGAGACCTTCTAGCTTCCAAGTACATAATCCAGCAGCTGATCTGGATGCTTGTCTGCCTGAGTGATGTGCTTGAGAAACAATTTGGAAACTTTGGGGAAGATGGAATTTCAGGGCCTCTTCTGGCACCGTGTTAAGCTGACAATCTGGATAAGGAGTGGAATCTGGAAACAGGTTGCGTGAGATAGCAGAGTTAGGAATTGTTTGGGCAAAAGTGTAATGTTGCAGGGAGTGGTTAGGTTTTAACTTTTTGATTACTTGTCAAGGTTCAAGGCAACTCTAACAAGGACACTTTCCACATCCACAGCACCTTTCCCGCGAAGCATTTAGAGGGCATTTTTTGCAAACCATTAATGACATAAGTTCTCGCGTAACACTCCTAGCTTCATTTCACACGTGGGAATTACAAGTCCTGCTGAGTTGTTTTAAAGCCACAATTTTGTAAACTAAACAAATAAAATGCCTGATTTTCTCTGGGACCTGAGCACTTATCATTTTCTTGGAAGTGTATGAGAACCCGTGTGCTCTTGGCACCTCTTGAAAAATCAAGGCCACCTACATAGTGCCAAACTTTGAACATCAAAGTTGGAAATTTGGCCAAAAAGTCACTCCCTGTATCAGGACCAGAATGAATCCGAAGGTCCTGATACCATATCCCTGGCTTTGACCCACTCCCTTTCCCCTTAAATACAGGTAGGATATTGGTCAGATTCAGGAATCGGTTCATAAAAAGTTCAACATAAACAAGAGCCATTAAAAACAAAAAAAACACGACTGTGACTCCTGGATGGGGATTGGAAACTTAGGAAGAGTTATGTCTCAAACCACCTGCTTACCCACTGGATTTGAATCCATGTCTGTGAATCCTGAACACTTCAGTAGATCTTCTTGTACACTTAGCGTCATATCCAGTTGAGAAGTGTATGCACTGAAACAACCAGAATAATGCTGCCTGTCTGCTCACTGTATTTTGTTCTACAAAACAGACTTTGGCACGCTGCCTGAAGACTACCTTCCACTATTAGGAAACATTAGCCAGGATGTATACCCACAATCTAAATTGCTAACTGGGAATAGTTACTCAGCCGAGACCTTATCAGCCCTCTTGACAGGAACATCATGGCAACAGGAGTCTCCAAGGTACAGGACAACATGCGAGCAAAAACATGGACAAGTGCTGCTTAGGACACTAATTAAAAAAATAATCAGTGATTTAAAGTGGACACTGTTGCTTCTAGAATAATGCTGACACCCCACACACACACGGAAGTATATTGTGGCTGCAGTACTGGACACAGCATTCTCTGAACAGAGATTTTATGCCCTGGAAACAGTGATCCTGCTGGCCCCATTCTGGGAACTGTGTGCAGTGCTATGGAGGATTATACATTAGAAATGTGCAATGTAGGGAAACCAAAATGATATGAGGTCTCCAGATTCCTCGAACGTGAGGTTAAAGGAAGACATTTCGTATTCTGATTTGAAAAGAAGAGGCACAAAGGGAATGTTTCCAAAATATGAACAGATACCAATAAAGTTGATAGAAAACTACATCTCCTGTTTTAAATGGAGGCTTTAATCAGAACAGTCGGAAATTAAAAGCCGCGATGGATCTCAGACACGGATCTTTCCAACATAGGGTGATAAATATGTGGAATCAAACTATATTGGAACGTGATCGGTTAGCAGTGGGTTATAAATGCCAGGACAAGAGGGCACCTATAAAAAATCTGGGAAAAGGGGATTTAAAATACTGTGGGGAAAAGCAGAATTTATGGAAATAAACTTGGGACCCAAGGCAGACTTTTCTTTGTCTTAAAATGTCTTGTGATTAGCACTTAGTACAAAAGAAATATTTTGATGCGACAGTGGGGCAGGTAATCGAGAGGGAACATTTATTTTAATTACTTGAATGAGGTATCAGCAACTGCAATTTTTAAATTTTAAAAATGTACTTTTTTTAAACACTCATCGAGTTACCCTAATTATACTATAAAAAACATAAAAAAATTCATGATAATAATTATAAAAAAAATAAATTATAACTGCCTAAAAATAATAAAATATACACTAAAAATATATATAAATTAATAACAATAATAATAAACTTGATAAATATATAAAAAAAATAAATAAATATTTACAATATTAAATAAAAATATATAAAAGATAAAAAAAAAACATAAATATAAACCATAAACACCAAGCTACTATAAAAAAACGGAGTTCAAAAAAACAAAAAAAAAAAAATTGTATAATTAAAAATAAAATATAATGAAAAATAGAATATAAATAGAATGATGAAAAAAAAAATAATTTATAATATTAAAAATATAAAAAAAAATAATATAAATTTAATTAAATTGATCTCAAACCGAAAATATTACTCCAAATAATTTCCACAAGAGAGGAGTAGCGCTAAATTTGATATAACATATCGGATTACGGTTAGATGTGGCGGAAATCGACGTTATTGCCTCGGGCGGTATCCCACAGTGCACCACTGACGCTCTGGACAGCAACTGAACTCGGATGCAGCGGGCAGGTAAACAGGAAAAGCCCTGCGAACTTTTGAATTACATTTTCCTGTTTTCCCAGCGTGGAGCTCTGATCAGCACGGTGGCGATGCAGTCCCAAATACAAAAGAGCTCCAGCATGGACGTACGGAGATATTGGATCTGATCACTTATGGGGAGAAATCTGTTGTATCAGAGCTCCGTTACAGAAGACGAAATGCCAAAGCGTTTGAAAAAAAAATCTCCAGGCTACACAGCACTGTCATGACAAGTGTAACAGGAAAGCAAAAACAAATGGACGCTCATGGAGGAGGGAGGGGGTACTGAGGACTCCAGCTATCCCACAGTCCACAGCAGTCTTGAAAAGTATTTGCTTCTTGGCTGAGCTCCCAATGTCTGTAGTGTCAAACACAGTGTCTGCGTGTTTGAGGAATAGCTCCTCAGTTTCCCCCCCCTCCCCACCACGTGAAAGAAAGAGAAAGAAATCATTTCTTGACTTCCTTTCAGTGTCACCCTATGTGTATGAATGCTGCTGGTAGACGCGATGCTGCTGCAGTGAAGAGCAGTATCCGCTTCTCTCCCCCCCCAGTGGTAGATGGTGCAATAGGGACTGGTAACTGTCCTCATGAACCCTGAGTGCTCCAATGCTTTTTAACTGAATATGGGGCGCCTGGGTAAGAACAGGAATTGATCCTGGTCACTCCCAGTAGTAGACAGAACGGCTAGTAACCGTCTTCATCATAGCAACTGGGCTGAGCTTCAATCAGCCCCCTCCCTTCCTGTGTAAAGAAAAGATTCTGTACTGCCTGACTGTATAGCAGCAGCATGTCTGTGCTCCTTCTCCCCACACTGCTTAATGTCCGCTTGGACTATTATCGCGCCGGAGGCTGCTCCCCCTCATTTTATGTCACTAATCGTGTTTCTTATTTCCTGCATCTTTATTACTTCATGACACAAATGGGCAGACACTGCCACGGTAGCCCAGGAAGGTGGGGAGAAGGGAGCAACAGGTGGGGTTGTTGCAGGGGCACCCCCTGTGAATACTGACACGGAGCAGCTGTGCTCTCTGATACACTGGTCGTTCTAATACATTGCCCCTTATTCTAGCAGACTGACTCTATTTTTAGAAACCATAAGGAAGGATTGACTGGAGTCAATCCCCAATTTTGCTTTTGCGTTGTCCTCCCGGCCGATTTCAGCCAGGACACTCATGATAGCAGCGGACAGTACAGAGGGGGAGAGATAACCGTCATTTCATTGCCAGTTTACTCTGCAGTAGACGGTACAGAACAACTGATAACATCATCTGCTATCATGCAAAAGCAAGTGAATGTGCTGTGTGTCGCTGGAGTATCACCTCTCTGTCCGCGGGCATCCAGTACACATACTGCCGGAAAAAAAAGCTGAACGGACTCCATGGTTGCCGTGCTATGGCGTCTGCCAGGCAATCCAGGGAAAAACGGCGCAAAAGGATTGTCAGCTGATGTTTTCCCGGAGGAGGAATGACTGACATTTACCAGAACCACCCGCGACATAATGATTCAACCCAGAATTCCAAGGGGCGGGGGAGACTGCGGAACTATGGGATAGCTACGGAGAAGCTACCCACAATGCAACGCTTCAGAATTGACGTTAGCCTCGGACCATGGACGCACAACGCCGAATTACTGTGCCTAGTGGGCCGCATAAAATCGAATGATAATTAAAGCCTTTTGATAATGTCTTGCATGACCTTCTCATAAACAAACTAGGGAAATGCAATCTAGATGGAACTACTATAGGTGGGTGTGCAAAACTGGTTTGGAAAAACCAGAGAGTAGTTTATCAGTGGTTCACAGTCATGCTGGAGGCAAAGAGTAGGGGTCCCACAGGGATCAGTTCTGGGTCTGGTTCTGTTCAATATCTTGATCAATGATTTATATAATGGCATAGAGAATACTTACAAAGTTTCAAGTATCAGAGGGGTAGCCGTGTTAGTTTGGATCTGTAAAACCAGCAAAGAGTCCTGTGGAACTTTCTAGACTAACAGACATATTGGAGCCGTGAGCTTTCGTTGGTTTCATGACATGCAACCGATGAAGTGGGTATTCACCCATTGAAAGCTCATGCTCCAATACGTCTGTTAGTCTAGAAAGTGCTACAGGACTCTTTGCTCCTTATAAAGTGTGTGGATGATACCAGTCTGGGAGGGGTTGCAAGTTCTTTAGAGAATAGGATTAAAATTCAAATGATCTGAACAAACTTGAGAAATGGTCTGAAGCAAATAGGATGAATTCACAAGGACAAATGCAAAGTGCTCCATTTAGGAAGGAGCAATCTGTTGCACACATACAAAATAGGAACGACTGCTAGGAAGGAGTACTGCGAAAAGGATGGGGGTCATTGTGACCATAAGCTAAATATGAGCCAACAGTGTAACACTGATGCAAGAACATCATTCTGGGATGTATTCAGGAGTGTTGTAAGCAAGACCTGAGGAGTAAATGTTCTACTCTAGTCTGCACTGATTAGGCCTCAGCTGGAGTATTGTGTCCAGTTCTGGGTACCAATTCTCTCTTTGCTTAGTTTTGCAGTTCTCAAACTGTGGATTTGTGTCTCCAGAGATAACATGCTTGTTAACAGCAAAAATGTTTTTAAATAAATAAATAAATAATATATAGAGGTGAGAAATAACAGACCTCAACCCTATTGTCTCTCTGCAAATTTGTGTACATAGAGTCAATCCCTTACCTCTCTCTAAAGGTAAAAGTTTTCAAAAAGTTCTGTGAACAGAAGATTGTTGGGGGCGGAATAGATCTGGACAAGGAGAAGAAGTCTGGAGATAAATGTGAGAAGGGAGGGATAGGCAGTAGAAACAAAAGTGAAACTGTTTGAGCAGCATATTCCAGAAGTCTAGAGGTCTTTCTGAGTGTAGTCTTCATTGATTTGAGATCTACCATACCATTTTCTCACTAGAAAGGGAAACCTATAATGGCAGCAGGCTGTAAAAGAGACCCAATTGGGGAATAAGAACCATTTAAGAAATATATGTTTGCTGATGATGTTTTAAAGGAAGTCACACTGGTGAACTAGTGGAAGTTACATAAGTACTTGGATTCAGAGACTGTTGAAGTCATAATCTCATTTTTAACAGCAGTAGCTTCTTCTGCCGATGTAGAAAGCATATTTTCTTCCTTTGGACTAATTTGTTCCAAACTGAGGAATTGTTTGGGACCTGAAAAAGCAGGAAAGCTTATTTTTCTTTTCAAGATTATGAACAAACAGGAAAATGAAGGTGAAGACGATGGAGTTAGCTGCAGAAGCCAATGTTTCAAGTTTCTCATGTTGACCTGGCTGACATAGTCGATTTAATTTTTTTTAAAATATTTCATATAACTATTTTAGTTAAAAACAATTTTAACAAAAACAAACCTGATTTTAAAGAACTTGAATGTTTAAATTCAAAAAATCATATACTGGTTTTATTAAAATATTATATGTTTGCTGCTGAAGAAAAAAATCCAGAATATATAACATTGTTGGTTTAGTTATATAAAACAATTAAAATGTCTGTCTGGTGATGCTGTCCTCCTAATACAGCAAGGCAAGAAAATCCTCCAAATAGTAAAGATTAACCTGTTGAACTGGAGATAGTTCATCTCCCAATCACTTCAAAATATCTGCTTCAATTACCTTTGGTAAAAGAAATGACTAAATAATCATTCATTTTCTGATATAACTGTAAAACTAATCTGAAAAGTTTTCAAAATAAATCACTTTAAAAACATATGGTGTGTACTTTCTAAAAATGAAACCTACATCTATCTCTGAGTTGTGAAGAATATGTATTAAGGTTATAACAACCAACAAGAATGCACTTTTATGTAGAAATCTGATTAAATCAAGTCTTTTTAAATCAATTTGATTTAAATCAAATCGATCCTGCTTTCCTTACAAAACTTTAGATGTTTCTGCTATCCACACAACTTTTTGGCCTCAGTGGGTATGTCTACACTGCAATTAAAAACCCACGGCTGCCCCGTGCCAGATGACTCAGGCTCGCAGGACCCCAGAGCCCTGGCTCCGGCCGAAGCCTCTACACTGCAAGTAAACACATGTTAACTAGAAAATTTTTCCCCTTGCAGAGGTAAGAGCAAAGAACCTTTGATAGCTCATTAAAAATGGAGGATTGTTGCAGGATTGCAAGATGTTTAGAAGTCTGGACAGTACGGTGTTGTGTAGTCTATACTAACTCTTCAATTATGTAGTAAATGCTATTCACTGCCAAAAAATAAACTGTATTTTAGACCTAAAATGTTAATTTGGAGGTCTGGATTTTTTGATATTCATCTAAAATTGAATTATTCTCATATTTGGGGAGAGGGAGAATAAAGTTTCTGAATGAAGGCTTATGCAATTTTAGCCTGAAGCCTTGTTTGTTTGTATGGCCAAATGGAAATATGGAAGTTTACAAGTAAAGTTCAAATCCTAATTTAAATCCCAAGTGAGACTTGGTGGTCTCACAAAAACAAAACATGAATTGGTACTATATGGCACCATGAACCCCCTTGAGAATAGACTAACAAAGATGGAAATAGCAGGGGGCTTACAGCTCAGAAGAAAGGTGCATCAGCAGAGCTGCATAGGGAGGCTTTCACAATGCCCGGCTAAAGCCAATGCTTTATTTCTCCATCTTCATGAGAATTAAATTCACTCAATTAAAGAGGAAATACCTTAATATGAAAGCCTTTGCCATATTATTTATCTAACAATAGGAGACTAGTATTTTGTGACATCCTATTCTGACAGTTTCTTGAAGCAAGAAAAACTAGTTTATAGTCTGCCTTTGTATTGTCAGGATTTATACCATCTTGTTAAAAAATGGTATCTGTTGTATGTAGAAAGGTCAGTGAGGAAAATCGATGTGTGCTCCAGCTTTTAAAGTACCATGCAGAGCAAATGCATGTATCTTGTCTTTAAAGGCAATGTGCCAAATAAACACATTTACAAAGCAGTAAGCACTATACAGCTTCATATAAAGATAATCTATGAATGACAGTTTTCAAAATATGAATTCAACAACAATATATATCGTGGTAAAAGAAGAAAAACAACAACTAACTTTTAAGGTAACCTGCTGCTTTGCAGGTCAGCTCCTAAATTCTTGCAAATTACATTTAAGAGGTACCTTGTTTGACAAAACACAAGAATTCTCTACAAGAAGTTGTGTGATTAGTTACCAGTATTCATTTTGCTTCATTCCTCTCCATCCTTTCAGAGGGAACAGCTTCCAAGCTTTATAAGAGTTTAACTTGCAAATATTTTAATTGTGGCTAATATCTGTGTTTCATATTTCAGGTCTGATTGGTAATTTAAGGGTAATACATTTAAGAATTCAAAGCCAAGGTTTCACACATCTGCATTAAAAGTAATGCACATCTTTATTCTAAGTCCAACTGATAAAATAAGAAAATATTTGTATTTTGAAATATTTGTTTCATAGAAAATGGGCATCTAGAGTTATCAATTGCCTCTAAAAACAGGATCTTAGAAGAGCTAATCTTTTTATGCAAATATAAATGTGCAAAATAAAAATGTGCTAATTATTGCATGTCAGAAAAAAAGGCTACAGAGGTCAACACAGAATTATCCATCAGAACAGAGAGCATTATTAGAAAAACATCACTTCGTTTTTAGCAGACAGAAACTCAAAGATCCCAGTTGAAGCAGTACTAGTGTACTTAGCTTCACCAGTCCATCACATCATGCAATCTAGAGTCATACAAAAAAGGCAACTGTTTGTAACATACTGAGAAACTAATGAAGCTTAGACAGAGAGTTTCTTACAATATAATGAAGGTAATTCTAGCAGAATAGGATTTATGTGTACCTCAAAAAGTCATCAACATTTTCTTCATCCTGTGAATAAATCTGGCAAACACTATCTGGGATAACTTTTATCACTGTGGGAAGTCCTATTAAAGCCAGTAGCTTCAAACAGAATTAACAATAGTAAGCACCATCCTGAGTAGTAAGTGTTTGCAGGATGAGGTCCCGTGTTCTTAGAATTATAGAATATCAGGGTTAGAAGGAACCTCAGGAGGTCATCTAGTCCAACCCCCTGCTCAAAGCAGGACCAATCCCCAGACAGATTTTTGCCCCAGATCCCTAAATGGCCCTCAAGGATTGAACTCACAACCCTGGTTTTAGCAGGCCAATGCTCAAACCACTGAGAGATTCTGTTCATGTTTACTTGTTTTTGTACATATAAAATTAGGATCTGGTCATGCAGATTTAGATATGACACCCTTATCTATACATGTTTAGATACATGTCCAGAAATATATAGGTTATTTCTAGTACTTTGTTTTCAAAACTAGTGGGAAGCAATCTATAAACATCTTGAATATCTTCAAAAAAGTTAGAAACAAGTAATTTAAAATAACCTGAAATGACTGCAAGAGTGAAACTCTTACAATAGATTTTCTAAAATCAGTATCTTAACTAATTTCATCTAAAGGTGGCAACTTTTTTGGTTAGGAATTTAAATATCTTAGTGGAAAGCACAACAATCAAATAGACATTAGTTTATATATTAGTAATTTTCATAGAAATAAAAAGAATTATGACAATGTATTTTGAAATAGAAAATACTACCTGAAAACAAAGAACACTACAGTTATTACTTTAAAAAGTTACATATCCAGAATGATTAATACAACATACACAGTAAGATTTAAGGAAATGATCAGCTAAGACATTGTAGAAATTCATACATTCTCTTAAACGTAGACATGGGAAAATTCACACTAGATATTCCATCTTAACTTTGACACTTGAGACATAGCTTATATAGCATTATATTGTGCAAGTTCCACAAAGACATTTAACTCATTTCAGCACACACGTCACTAAAATATAGTAAAAGACTTACATTGAACTACAAGAATATATATCAAGTTCTATTTCATACACATTCTAATTGCAGACCATTAATTATATTATTTAGACACTAAGCACTGTTTTGAATTTAAAATAGGTATTTAGATAAGACATTATTACGGTTACAGGGCTGGCAGCACTTTTGCCTTTTCTGGTCTCTGACTGCACTCCTATAGGTAACAGAGTCTGCCTATATGTCTCCTAGGGTGGAGTTCTGCAGTTCTTGGACTCTTAGGGTGCTGTAGCCCAAGGCCCAAACTGTGTATCAACAATGCTTTCCCAGCAGGTCCAAATGGGTTTGGCACCTGCAGTTCTTCCTTTCAGGACTCTGTGGCTAGTGGTATTCAGTGACCAAAAAGGCTACTTAAAATTAAAATATTTGTTTATTTTAATAGTAGGAACAAAGCATTTTAAAATAACCTACAAACACATCTACCTTACCCAAAGGCTTAATATTCCCTGATGGCCTAAATTCTTCCAACTCCTCAGCAGGTCCTGTGTGTCAGTCTGCTCTCCCCAGTGGCTCCCCAATAGCTACTGCCCTCTTCGTGAAAGTCTTCCTTTTAAACTCTGCCTTTTGATCTTCTGGTTCCCAGGCCTTTTCCAGCACTGTCTCTCAACAGCCCTTGAACGTTGAGGGAAAGTGGCTTATCTTGAACAATTCTTTTCTTTTCTGCTGGTTTTCCTTCTAGCTCCCTACTGAACTCAACCAATGTAGTCATACAGAAAACATCCCAACAACCAGGTCAGCATAAATAATATTCATAAATTACAGAGCAACTCCATTTCTGTCACACACATCTTCCTACAGTATATCTTCTACTATATAAAATATGTAATACTTA
The DNA here is from genome assembly GCF_003597395.2 of Chelonoidis abingdonii. Taxonomy (NCBI): domain Eukaryota; kingdom Metazoa; phylum Chordata; order Testudines; family Testudinidae; genus Chelonoidis; species Chelonoidis abingdonii. The sequence continues at coordinate 17,423,339 of NC_133775.1, forward strand.
GAATACCAATAACTAATTCATAGCCTTTATACAACTGATTTCTCACAGCGTGCTGTAAGTTATATAAATTCTTAACCTGTACTATGTGAAAGTAAATAAGGCATCAGTTAAGATTCTTACTGGAATGTTTACTGAAACTTTTCAGAGCTGCTTTTTTTAAGTGACTGCACAGAACTGAAGAACATCTATTATTTCTTGAGATTTGACAGCTGAATTTTCTCAGTATACATTTTTGTAATGAGAATATTACTTACTGAAACAACTTTAAATCATTACACTACCCTGATCACCTTTTTAGTCACAGGCACTTGGACTGTTATCCAGGGATCCCCATCATGAAGACAAAAGAGCGGAGGCCACACTAACTCTCTCGACAGCATTGTCCAAAGTCAGTCCTGGGGTAAGCAAGCTCAATTCCTGTAACTAATGCTTAACCATAACATATATTTTCTCATCAACAGATCTCAAACAATTCCACAAACAGAGGGAATACGGCTCAGAAAGGTTAAGTGATTAGCGCAAATTCATACAATAGAAGGGCAGCAAAGCTGAGAACAGAACATAGGCTTGCTGACTCTCAATCACATGTCCTATCCCCTGAACTACTGCACCTCCCCTTTGTCACTACTAAGTTCAAGAGGAGTTATGTCCACTTAAATCAGGTCGGGATTTGGCCACAGAGCCATTCTAAACAGCTAAAACATGGACATGGTTCATTGCAAAAGGCTTTCCTTTTAAAGTGAAATAAGTACACTAGTTAGTAGATTTCAAAACACTGAGAATCAGAGGTCAGTAGTTAAGACATAAGTATGCGTGTGAACTGCAGTCATACAGAATTAACATTTTATTATTTAAAATCAAAACAAGAAAAAAAAAACTCACCTAAGGCAGGATACCCAAGATAAAATCTATCTGCTCCCAACCATCCAAGAAATAAAGACAGAGCCACTGCCACTTTGTATGAGTAACCATTTCTGCCAAAAGACACAAGGAAAGATGACTGTGGTTGAAACAAGATATTAAGTTGTGTACATTCTGAATAATTAAATTAGAAATGACAGTCAATCGCCTATCAAGCTTCCTTTTATGAAAGAGAAGACTTGTGTTGTTTAGCTTTCGAGGTCCCTTCCAGTTCTATGACCTTTCAAAGTCCCTTCCAGTTCTATGACCTTTCGAAGTCCCTTCCAGTTCTATGAGATAGCTTACACAATTTTAACTTAGTCTTCAATAATTCAACATTAAAAAACTAGTATAATACTATTATCTGTGTAGACATCCACTGTAACATGGACCTCAAGAGTGTACTTGGGCTCCAGCAGAACTTCCATGCTTTTTCTTAAGGTGGATTATCATTCTCATTCAAACAAGACATGAGCCAGCTGTTGACGCAATCCTAGCTTTCTAGAGTATTTTCTATCCACTTGTGCATTCTGGGGCACAATTGATTGAAAAGTCCAGAGTTGCACCAGATTTGCCTGGCAGGGTCAGTTTCAGGGCCAAGCAGTGAAACAGGAAGTGTACTGGGCCAGATGAGGTATCAGCTAAGGTAAGCATTTATGGATGAGATTTGGGGAAGAAGTCAGCACTGGCCCATTGGTGAAAGTTATAGGAGCAGCCTCAGATGAGGAAAGGGTCAGATAAGAAAGGAGAAGTATTTAAAATAAGGATATATTTATTTTTAGATTCATCTATCACAAACGAACAAAGAAGTTGGCTGCACAAAAATGTATTGCTGGTAAAAGATGTCAAAATTACTAAAGATGGAAGAAGTCCTTTAGTTATTCACACAGATATGGCACAAGCAGAAGTGAAAGGCTCCCTGGATTCTCTTCTGAGATTGCCAAAAAGAGTGCTACCTAGTATCAACTGTTGTAGTGATGTGGACATGCCCACTGGTAACTTTCAGTCACTTTTGAAGTGAGCTTAGTGCTAATCAGTGAACCTAGAGATGCTATTCCTCTTAACAATCCCAGAGCCATCCATTGCCACATTAGGGAAGAACCAGCCTTGGAAAGAGGCAACAGAACGAAGTGTTATTAGAACCTTAAAATATGCAACAATTCACTATTCTGAGATTTGCATGGCCAAGTATCAGCAATTAGTGAAAGTGGCCAAAATAAAGTCTTCGATACATACTTGAATAAAAATATTCATTTTCACAAAGGCAGTGGCCACGAAGGGGTGCAAACACCTTTAATAAATATTTACATTTTTTATTATCTGGCTTTACTGACCCCACTACTGAGATCTTTACTCCTTCCACATCCACATTCCCCTCCTATTTCACATTAAAAAAAACTTCCTTTCTGTTATCCTCTTCCATCCATAATGAGCAAGTGCTGTTCTTAAAGATCACACCATTTGGTTTCATCTTCTAGTGTCTTTTATCAGTTCTCCAGAGACTTACGTTCATGTTTCCCATTTCCCAAGTAATTTCATTAACTCTTACAGAACTCATATTGCCTAAAGTTAAGCATGTGCAGGGCCTACATACATTATGCAGAGAAGAACACGCCATGCCAATTTAGAGCACTCTTGGATTTGGAAACAACCCTTTCATATGGGAGCAATCAAGGAAAGACTCCCAACCTTTCTTGGTGGAGCACTCAAATGCAGAGTTCACAGGCTTTTCTTTGAGATACTGTGGAAGTCACTTGTTCAAAGTATGCCTGTTTACATGTACACATCAGGCAACTGTATCAACTTTATTCAACAGCAACACAGATAGCTCTATCTAGCGGACTGACATACTGTTGAGACTCTAGCTCTGAGTTCTATTAACTGATCTGCTACTTAGGCTATGTCTACAGGGTGCTTTAGTCTGTACCAGAGGGCTGTAAAATTTTAGCCCACTCTAGCATATCATGCACTAACTGGCTTGTGTGGACCCTGCTGGCATGCACTAAAAATTCCCTAGTGCATATTCATGTAGTACTGTTTGAAATGGGACTAGATTAATAAATACTATTGAACTTTTAGTGCATTCCAGCAAGATCTCCCGGGCCAGTTAGTGGACAACATGCTAGTGTGGATTAAATGTACATCCCTCTTGTGCAGACTAAAACACCGTGTAGACAAGTCCTAAATTGTGGCCTTGAACAAGGCAAAACCTCTAGTTCTCCACCATCTCATCTTTAAGGTATAACAATACTTAACAGCTTCAGAGAATTCACTGATGTTTGCAGTTTGAAAGTGACAAATGTTATATAAATATCAATATGAGAATTCCATTACTTTTAAAAGTTATTTCTGAATACAATTTTCTTGTTTTAAATTCCATTCACTTCTTTCTAGTAGAGGACAGTCAAGTTCTCCAACAAAACTCAAATGAGGCACTGAAAAAGCTCAGAAAAGCACCTGGAGTGATGGGTAGGTTTACTGTTGTAATATCAAATATGAAGATACCTGTGTAGAATAATTTTACCATGACTTAAGGGATAAAAATGGCCTTATAACAGACTGGTAATGGTTTTAACTATGCAAATATTCATTATAACTACCTGTATATAGACTTGACAACTTGTTACACCTATGGAAGTTGGGAATATTAAAGAATTTACTCTTCCTAGAAATGACAGCACACTACATGCTTTGTGACATTTTTCAAGAGTGCATGCAAAACTCTGCCTGCAGCCACAGCTGAAATTTACAAGAGTTTTAAACAACTCAGCTAAAAGCTGCTTTCCTGTATAAATAGTCATGGGAATGGTGAAACTAGGGAAATTCTTTTAAGTAATCATGGAAAGAATACTGCTTTTAGTGCCTAACTGAGAGGTAGCACAGGAGGGCTGTTCCAATTTCATTTCTTGAATTTTTAGTTCCCAGTTGTGAATCCAATAAAAAATTAACAAGCACAATACTGGGAATAATATTAATTCAGAAAAATCTAACAAGGTGAAAACCACCCTAGGAATTGCTTTATATTCCAATTAGGGAGGAGGGGGGCAAATTCTACTGCATTAAGCTAGATTTCATCTTGTTCTCTGGCTTCCATCACAGATGTGGCAGAGAGCAATAATTCTGATAGAAAGTGGTGGTCACAATTAACTAAGCTAGCAGTTCACTGTGGCTTGCTAAAATAATATGTTAGCCTTCGGTGTGTTGAGTTTAGACTGTCCAGCAAAATAAGTATAGACAAATTAGTGGTGGAACTGGACTAAGCTACAGTACACTAACATTTCACAAGAAGGTGGCTGAGACAAGCAAACTAATGAATAATAAGAATATCAAGTTACAGGGAACTGGGTTTCCCACTAGTGATGTAGGCAAAGTTCAGCTAGGATTGCTGGAGCTACGATTTCCTAAGATTCTGCAGCTGGACAACAAAAAAAGACCAACTTTCTAAAGAAAAGTCCTCCAGAATTCCAGTAAAGAGGAGAAACAAAGAACATTGATAAGTGTACTGTCATCTTTAGTGTTCAGTACTGAAGAGTAAAAATAATAATTGCAGCGCTTAGAAAGAAACCAGACAACACTCTGCACTGTTCACAACCTGTATGTAGAACTAAGTCAGCTGAGTCATCTCAACTGACTACAGGCCCTTTAGAATGAAAAATGTGTGTTCGTAGACATCAAGTCACTCAAGAGAAGAGGTGGGAATTGGTTCCTGTAAAATGGATATTTAGGACTGCTGGAACAAGATTTCAGTCCTCCTAAAGTTCACAATTTCCATGACAAGAAGCATTTCTGTTTCAGGACAATCGTTCAGCAGAGTAGCTATTAACAGAACCAAAGGCTTACGCTATGTCTACACTGCAATCAAAGGTGTGATTTGCATCACAGGTAGGCATGCCCGCACTAGCTTTAATCTATTTGGGATGCTAAAAACAGCAATAAAGACACAGTCCCACGTACTTTAGAGTGGGCTGTACAAGGCTGCTTTGTACCCTTGGGTACGCACTTACATTACTAGCTTGTGCTGAAGCCGATGCTACTGCGTCTTCACTGCTATTTACAGTGTATTAGATAATTTAAATCTAGCATGCGTATGCCTACCAGATCTGCAAATCACACCTTCGACTGCAGTGTAGATACCTTCAGAAGCAATAGCAAAGAAAAAAAATCTAGCACACAGGTAGATTTGCTTACATAATTATACATTTTGCCTTTAAGTAATTTAACAGCTTTGTTAGAACATCTCTCAAGTTCCATGCTAGTTAACTTAACATTTGTGATGCAGTGTTTCTAAAACTAATTCCTCTCACCTAATATACTGAAACAAAGTAGATTCATCTCTTTCCCTTTTCCCTCCTCCCTCTTGCCAATACATGCTACACCATTTAAAATTAGTAACATAAAAACTTAGGCAAACATATAACAAAGCACAATAATTCACTTACACATTACGACATGCAATAGGTTTGTAAAATCCAACTTCCTTTCCAGTAAAGTTGTTTTCATTGCCACTGTGATCCTTACAAGTAATATTTGGTGCTGGACGACATGGAACTGAGAACACAATGTAGATTATTTAAATTGAGCTATAAAAGGCCATGCACCATGGTGCACATTGAGATTCCAAAAATGCAGAGTGAAAGAAACGATAAGTTCTACCTGTCCACTGAAGTGCACATAGGCGCCAACTCCATGGATGCACCGGAGCTGGAGCACCGATGGGAAAAAGCAGCCCCTCTACCAGAACGACCCCTTCCCCCGCGCCTCCTACCCTCCGGCTGGCCCTGCAGATCTGCGCCTCCCTCTCCCTCCCTATTTCCTGCAGCAGATAAACTGTTTTGCGGTGTCAGCAGCATGGCGGGGGGGATATGAGGGCACAGAATACTCAGGGAAGGGGGCGGAACTGGGTGGGGAAGGGGTGGAACAGGGGTGGGAAGAAGCAGGGTAGGTGAAAGGGTGGTGTGGGGGCAGGGCCTGGGTGGAGCACCCCCCAGCAGATTAGAAACACGGTGCGTATGGAAGTGCGGATACCCAATATAATACACTGCTAGGTGTGACTGATGACTGGGTCTTTTGAACAGATACCATAACCTGTCTTGCATTAATTTCCTCCCCAGGATAAATGTTAAGCAAACACACAAATCAGATGACTCACCTAAATGTTACAATTTCTAGATCCTTCAACTATTCATTTTACTGTGGGAATGGCAGAAACCAGCACAGTCAACTTAAATATTTTTTCTCTCTATGGTAAAGCATTCTAATTGCTCGAGTGCATTTTATTTGGCCAGTTTCTCATCAAACTAGAGAGAAATACTGTTTTTCTTATTTTAAGTGATAACTGCTAAGGTTAAGAAGTAGAAAAAGTGATGTTTCCTAAAGTTTGCAGAACCCCACCTGAGTTCACAACTTGCCACTTTCTAATGTTGAAATTAGGTGTTAGGCAAGACAATATTTCAGGTCTTTTTCCTTTATTTTAATTCTGACTTTCAGTACTTGTAAATTATGTCAGCCTGACAAACCTACAGGCCATCTCCTACATTTCTCCACTAATTTTCAAACTTCACTATTGTTCCACTGACCCCCAGGGGCAAGAAGATAGTGTAGTCTTTTTTCTGAGATTGCCACTAGAAATTGCACTGGGACTAAAAACTCAGTTATTAGGCAAGTCTGGTAGGTGGAATCTGAGGCAAAGGTGGACTTCTGAATGCTGTTATACCCATTCTGGTTCTGCATGAATGTGTAATGGGCATCACTCTGTGGGAAACTCAAGTTCAGTTCCTACTCTGCCACAAATATCCCGTGTGACCTTGGGCAAGTCACTTAAGTCTCTCAAGTATCAGAGGGGTAGCCGTGTTAGTCTGGATCTGTAAAAGCAGCAAAGAGTCCTGTGGCACCTTATAGATTAACAGATGTTTTGGAGCATGAGCTTTCGTGGGTGAATACTCACTTTGTCGGATGCATGTCATGCATCCAACAAAATGGGTATTCACCCATGAAAACTCATGCTCCAAAAAGTCTGTTAGTCTATAAGGGTGCCACAGGACTCTTTGCTGCTTAAGCCTCTCAGTGCCTCAGTTTCTTGTCTGTAAAATGGAGATAACAGTATTACTCTATCTCACATGGGTGTTATGAAGATAAATACATTAAAGATGGGAGGCACTCAGATACTAAGTGATGGGGGCCATACAAGTCCCATAGGTTGGTAGGTAGATACAAAGTTGTGTTTTTGTTTACGAAACAAAGAGGTTGAAGGTTGTTTTCTGATCTACTTAAAGAACAGGGCAGTAATTTATTAAAATGGTAAAAGCCATAGATTATCATCCAAAATGTTGACATCACTAAGGCTCCAATCCTGCAGCTCAGTGGGATTATTCATATACTTGAAGTTAAACATCTTTGTTCACAGGATTGGTGGGGGCTAAAATGGTATTTCAAAATAGGGTCTGGAGGTTCTGGCAACCCCAATGTGATTAGATTATATGGCCATATATGGATTTAACCGTTTTATTGAGATGCCACTCTGGAGGAAGAGACAACAGATGTTGCAGGGTCCATTTAGAAGAAAAAGGGAGCACGTAAATAGTCTGAGATTTTCTTAAAACCGCCTAGAGCTGAGCAAATAATTCATAAAGAACAATTTACTTGGTGAATTAATTTAAAATTAATTAAAATTAATACAAAAATAATCTGTTAACTGAATGTCTGAGCTTATAATAACTTCCTGGAGTTTATTTGCTGTTCAAATTTACTCTGAATTAGCTGTAAATTATTCAATAACTTGTTAGTTGTGACAGGTATCAAGCCATATAGTATTGTTTCTGTTCACTCTTATAATCAGGAGCAGGGCTTGAAGGAGCACTTGGAGCATGGACGCTCTCAGAGCAGAGAAGATAATCAGGTTTGCAGAATTTTTTATTTCCAGTTTGTTTCCTGTATGCCAGGGCTCAGATCAAGAATTGTCCCTCTGCTGTAATGAGAAATTCTCTTCCACCCCAATATTTAATACTATATCTGTGAATGCTCCACAGTGTAAGCTTGAAATTAGCTTTCTATGGCCATCTGAGTTAGTAAAATTATCACTCAAATATTTGTGGAAAGTGAATGCCAGAGGGGTACAAACATAGAAAGTGTGTTCAGTTTTAAATCTGAGTGCTCCCAGAACATTTTTTGCATTATTTACCCAGGTCTATAACTGTCAAGAATCCACTACTTCACTCAGTCTGAGAGCATCTCACAAGATGAACACTATTCTATGTGAAATGAGTCACTAATTTAAGAATTTTTACTGGTGACACTCAGGTGACTACCAGGTAATTTAACTCCAACACACACATATTTGTCACCTCAAGAAAAAGATAGCTTAATAACATCAAAAGTCTCCTGTAGTCAAGTGCTCATTGAAGAACATGAAGGTCTTCAAAGCGGTTCTATTTTGAAGTTTGTTCTTTTAGTAAATATATACTAAATCTAAGGGGGAGGGGTCATTTGTTTTAATTTTTATGAAAGGTAGAAACCTAGAGAGTATACATCCCAAGTCAAGGAGATCTACAGAAACCAAACAACCCCCCCACTCTCCCCCCCCCCCAAAAAAAGACCAACCCAAACACTAAACAAACTACTGGACTTGGCTTTGCTGATTTCTCCCAGTGTTTTAAGCATTTTATTTAACACTCTACTGAAAACAAAATAAACCCATAAAGGTTCTCTATACTTTCAATGGAACTGCATATAAAATGAATTCAGTAATAATATTTTATTACATTTCAAAATAACCAAGTTGCAGATCTACAAGGGCATGATTTGAACATGTTCCTTGATAAATTCCTTTGATCAGAATGTATATTAGACTTCTGAAAGCCTTACCATTTGCTGTGTGATTTGTACAATTCAGTGGTTCTTGTGTGCTATTGTCTATTTTGGGATCTTCACAAATATATGTTCATATAATTAAGGAAAACCATTTTCTGTACCAAACTCTAAGTGTTCTGTAACTCAGTGTACTACACCCTCTTCACCCACCTAGGATTTGAGAGCTCTCAGTTCAGTCAGCTTTTCTTCCCCTAGTCTCATACAGCACTGAAAATAAACAGTAAGCTACTCTCAATCTTAACTACAGCAGAGCGGTTGCTTTGCTATACAGTAACTCCTCGCTTAATGTTGTAGTTATGTTCCTGAAAAATGCGACTTTAAGTGAAATGATGTTAAGTGAATCCAATTTCCCCATAAGAGTTAATGTAAATGGAGGGGGGCTTAGGTTCCAGGGAAATTTTTTTCACCAGACATTATATAGATATACACACAGTATACATTTTAAACAAACAATTTAATGCTGTTCACAGCTATGATGATTGTGAAGCTAGAGGGTGGAAGAGGGAGGGATATTTCTCAGGGAATGCCTTACTGCTAAATGATGAACTAGCACTCAGCTGAGCCCTCAAGGGCTTGTTAATGTAGCCTCTCACACAAGGCAGCACAAACACAAGGGAGGGGAGACAGCACAGCAGACAGAGACAGACACACAAGTTATGTGTGGCAGAGAGAGATGCACACTGCCCCTTTAAGTAAGCTGACCCACTCTTAAGTACATTGTCTTTTTAAGTGGATCAGGAAGTTGAGACAGCAGCTGCTACCCCAAGCTCTCTATGTCTCTCACTCCGTCCATGTCCCCTCCCTGCTCTATATGGAGAAGGGGTAAGCGGGGTACAGGAGCAGGGGGGAGGGGGACACCCTGACATTATGCCCCCTCCCTTTCTCCCGGCACAGCAAACAGGAGTCTCTGGGAGCAGCTCCAAGGCAGAGGGCTGAACTGCTGGCAACTGATAGCCTGCTGGGTGGCTGCTGCACAGGGCACTTAGGGGAGTGGGGAGCTGATAGGGGGGCTGCCAGTCCACCCTGGTTACAAGCCCCCACCAGCTAGCTGCAATGGGCTGCTCTTCCTGCAAGCAGTGGACAAAGCAGGCAGCTGCCAAACAACATTAGAAGGGAACATTGCACAACTTTAAACAAGCATGTTCCCTAATTGGTTAGCAACAAAACAATGTTAATGGGGACGACTTTAAGCGAGGAGTTACTGTAATACAGAAACACACTTCCCTAGGCTGCACGTTTGAGTGCTGTTACCAATAACACCTGAAGGAAATATAAGTGGTTAACTCTTATAAGAAGAGTAAAAAAACCTTCTTTATTAAAAGAGGGAAATCGAGCACCTCAAAACCAGCATTTATTTCCTTTCTTTTTAGGATGAGTGTCAATGCACACCAGCAGTCTATCAGCTGATGACTGATTCGCTGTCAAGTAATTGGTTAAAAAGAGGTTCCACCTATCAACATCACCCAACAGAATATAAATTGATCATTTGAAAAACATAAACTGCCACACATCTGCACCAGGCTAATCTTGAACAGGGACTGAGTTGTAAAATTTCCTACTTATGTTACTGAACTCCAACGACCAAATAAACCAGGATGGTAAGTCAACTTTTCCTTGCTTACCTTCCACTTTTGATCTCCGTTAATGTCAGCAACTGTCAAAAACTATCAACAATTAACTTATTGGAGGGAGAGGGTGGGAGCCAGATGTGACCCCCTTTAAACAGTCAATAGCTTCCCAACAGGAATATGTCACCCCCATATTTCCACCTACGGCAGTCTGCAGATTCAAAACTACAGGCTGATCCCTTTCCTCCCAAATTTTGCAAATAAATTATGTCCTACAGAACCATCACCTCCTGGTGATTTGAACACTAATAAAAGAAAAGGGAGACCCCCCCCTCCAACCCAACTCCCCCACCACCACCACACAAACCCCAGGAAAGAATCCCTCACATCCCCTATTAACTAGCTCAGTCACTCTCCTCAGCTACTGTCACTATCGAGCACCTCAGAAATTTCACTACTAATGGGAGCAGGAAGAAGAGACTCTCCAAACCATCCCAGGCAAAGATCTTGCACCCCTCACACCCAGCACGGAGGCTGATCTCAGCTGCGGTTACCTCAGAGTGGCCTGGGGGCATCCCATGGGATCGGGGGACACTGACCAGCCTCGCCAGACCCCCTTTGACAGGAGCACCAGGGCTGGCCCTGGGACACAGGCGGGAGCAGCCCCAGACAGACCGACCAGGCGTCACCACAGTAACCGAGCCCCCCCACCGCAACCCCAGCCAGACTCAGGATATTGCCCCAGCCTCAGCTCGTCGCACTTGAGCGGGGGCTCCCCGCCGCCAACGCCCTCCGCGGCGACACACGCCAGCCACAGGACGCCCAGCAACCGGGCCGCCGCTTGACGTCTCCTCAGCAGCAGTAGCCGTCGCCTCGGCCGGGCGGCTACCATCATGGAAACCAAGCCGGCCGCCGCCACGGCCTCAGCCTTGGGCAGCCTGGCGGGGAAGGACGGCTCAGTGTGCAGCTAGGTACTTTGCCCACACCAAAGATGGCTGCCGCATATTCTCAATCGCGCTGAAGGCAAGCCGTGCCCTTTGACGAGCCTCCTCTGCTTCCTCTACCGGTGGCAGTCAGACTGCCCCTAGTCAAGATGGCCACCGCGCCCCCATTGTATTTAAAGTATAGGCAGCTCGGTTGCCCTCACTCAAGAAGTCCCTTCCTCTCTATGGTTAGGAAGCTTGGCTACCGTGGCCACAAGCGCTTTGCATTGTGGGAACATGGAAGGGTGGGCAGGCGTGTGAGCTGAGAAGTGAAAGCTGGAGGAAGAACAAGGGAGAGGAGAGGGAGAAGGGGCTGGGGGACAAAGGTAGGGACTGGGAGAATGAGAAGGAATGGGGCTGGGAACAGGAGGGAGGTTAATTCCATCCTCCTTCCCACAGGGACGAGCTGTCAGGCTGGCCAAGGAGGCTAAGGTGCTGTGTTCCAGATGCAGTCTGGAGGTGGGTTTGTATCCACTTCTGACAACAGGCCAGGGACTAGCAGAGAGAACACGAAGTTCCCCTCACTTACAAACAGGGAGTTTTTCCTTCCATCCTTTTAATGGGCTCTTCAGACACAAATATGTGGATGGGGGAAATCACATACTGAGGGGAAGAGGCACCAGTCGGTGAAAGTTAGGAAAACCAACCAACTGGAGGGCAGGCGAAAAAATAAATGAAAAACAAACCCACCAGTGTGATTGATTATTGTTGTAGAGGTTTGCTTTTAGAATGTCATTTTTTAAAAAAGTCTCTAATTTTTGGCAGGATTGTGAATGGAGAGGAGCAAAAAGTGTTATCTGCCTCATATTTTCCTCCAATCCAAACATTGCTCATTGGTGGGAGAGAAGTTCCTGGACACTGGGAGTTAATTTTAAGCACAATCTCCAAGACTATAACAGGGTTCAAAAAAGAAGTAGATAAATTCATGGAGGATAGGTCCATCAATGGCTATTAGCTAGGATGGGCAGGGATGGTGTACCTAGCTGCTTTTTGCCAGAAGCTGGGAATGTGTGACGGGGATGGATCACTTGATGATTACCTGTTCTGTTCATTCCCTCTGGGGTACGTGGAATTGGCCATTGTCAGAAGACAGGATACTGGACTAGATGGACGTTTGGTTTGACCCAGTATAGCCATTCTTATTTTACCAGGAGATATAAAACACTGCTAGACATTTTAGTGCTATGACAGGTCAGGCAGGTTATAATTGGTTCTAACTGACACACTCACAAGATACAACATTTTTATCCTACAGCCAAGTCTTATACAAAAAGGTACAAAACTGTGTTCCACTTTTCAAAATGTCAGAGAAAAAACTAATGATGCCTATTGATCACTATAAATGACAAACACATTGACATCAATAAATACCTAGGCCCTGTCCAGACTAGTTTTTCCCAGCATACAATTTTTTTCAAAAGAATTTAAAATCAACATCTGCAAATACAGATTAAACAAATAACCCGGACTCCAAATGTGGTTTACAATGCAGTTATGTCCAGTCCACAATGGCAAAATGACATATGCTTAACCAAACTCATTGAAACCTGTGTTAAAAACAGTTTCTTAACATTAGAAAAACTGTAGTGTGGAAATGACATCAGGCTCCCTGAAACCACAAATTCCAAATCCCAACAGGGTCATCTCTAGCCACCATTTTTCTATCCAAGGATCACAGAGTACTTCACAAATTTTAATAAACACAGAGGTTATCTATACACTGGGGAATCTTGCACCAATGTACTTGCACCTGTCCAAATCCCCATTGTTGATCTATTTCACTACTGTAAAAAGAGTCTTGCTGTTTCAAATTATGTCATATTGGTGCAGCGTCAGTTTTCAGCTGCTGAATTGGATAAAGGTGCTATAGAAATGCAAAGAAGTATTAAAAAATAGTTCAAATAAAAACATATTACCTACCTTGTCCTCTTTTTTAGTTTATTTCACATACATCTAGAGTTTATCTCTTACAGTGTTGAAGAAAACAAGTCAAGCCTTCAGTTACCAGTCAGCACCTATGAAAACAGTTTGGTTTTATAATGGTGGGTCAAATTTTTATCCTTTGAGATTATTTACCATCCAAAATGAATGGTAATACTTGCTTGTTTCTGCCTGTCCTTGCCACTTTGCTAATGAGAGAATTTTCGTGAATGTAAAAGAACTAGGGATCAATTTTTGAACCACAAATAATGTAAATAGTTGATTTTGGATTTTTTTTATTTTTTTTGGAACACAGTACAACTGGGAATCCTAGGCACTAACATAATACAAACAACAATAATAATAATATAGTATGTTTGTGTGCCACTGTTCTCTCTGCTTAGAATCAGAACGACTCAACTGTGTGTTCAAGTCCCAGTGCTGCTAATGGCTGGTCCTCTTTAGTTGAAGTGAAAGGAGCTAGTGTCTTTAAAGCAGGACAAGGCAAGTACTAACTGTGTTGCTGTTATGAAGTTCCAGGCAACTGCAGTTTTTAGGTAACGACAGACATGAAATACTAGCTAGCCACTGATTTGTTGCACTATGAAGATCTGATTGACCATTTCCAACAGCCTCTTCTAAAACTACATTTTCTTTCCATCCAGATTTTTATGGACTATGCTTATAGGTATCAGAAAATTCTTTGTCAAACATGTCACCAGCCTAAAGTCTTTTGAATTTTTTGCTTGGCTTTGTGTCCTCTTTCTATTTCCTTTAGACTGTAATAAAGAGTGACCAGATAGCAAGTGTAAAAAATCAGGATGGGGGTAGGGAGTAATAAGTGCCTATATAAGAAAAAGCCCCCAAAATCCGGACTGTCCCTCTAAAATTGAGACATCTGGTCACCCTGTTACAGTCAGTGAACCCCTGAATTCCAAATGGCAACTATGAGTGACTGTTCATGGACAGACTGAAATATCATGTTTTCAAGGATAATACAAAGCTTCCATCCAAGGCTCCAATCCTGCATGTGCTCATGGTAGTGTCAACTCCAAATATCCAGAAATCACACAATTGGCTTTAAAACTCATGAGATTTAAAAAAATCTTTGGGTTCACAGGAGGGCTAGAAACTTACTTTTTTTTTTTTTTTAAATGAAAGCTGAGATTCTTCTCTAACCACCTGAATCCAGGAGCTCGGGGGCTTTAAGAAAACCAACAAATATTACCAGAGTTGACTTTTGTACTTTTGCTATGGCGAGCAGTGGCATTGAAATCAATGGGGCAGGCATGGTAGTAAAGCTAAGCCTGTGTGTAAGTGTTAGCAGGATCAGGGGCCAATATGGTATTCAGGCAATGAGAGATCCTAGTTAAAGGACGCTCAGCTGCAGTACCAGCCCTGGTATGAGTTCAAGACCACGTTTACATGCTGGAAATGAAAGGACCCATTTCTTACACACACACAGACCAGCTTGTCCATCCCCTTTGCTTGGCAATAATTTGTGCTTTTCTTGTCCTTCTTTCCCTCTTGTCTCCTTTCACTCTCTTTTCCCATTCCTTGTTCCTCCCCCCGTTCCCTATTTCTCTCCCTACCTCCCTTTCCCCCTCCCGTGTCCTCTCTCCTCGATTCCCCCTGCCCTGCGCCCCGCAAGGAGCTCGCCCGCGGTCCGCAGCGCGGTGGGTATGTGCGTACGCGGCGCTCGCCCGGCTGATTTCCTGTGTTGCAGGTGACGGTGAGCTGCGGTCAAAATCCAGCCGCTCGCTTCCGCCCAGGTGAGAGCGCAGGGCAGACGGCGACCCGGGAGCAACCAGGCCTTTTGCAGCCCGCCTCTGCGGACCAGGTATTACACTCGGGGGCAGCTCGGCTTCCCCACAGAAGGGGACCCCCCACCCCCTGTCTGTTTCCTGCCCCTTCACTGGTTAAGGCTCCGGAGAGTGGCAGGAGGCGGGGTGAACAACGGTTGGGGCTGGATAGGTTAGGAATTTCCTGAAAGTTTGAGTTTCACCAATCCCTCCCGAAAACACCCCAAATCTACTGAAGTTGGGCAGGGTTGGCTTTGGCTCTGCAAAGCCCTGATGAGCCAGGGACTGAGCTATCGGTTTAGGCACTTTTTAATAAAGTGCCATATTCAACATAGTGTTTAAAATACTTGGAAGCAGGAACAGTTCAGATTTAAGGCCCTTTTCAACACTAGCCCCACTCTTTCCAAAGGGGTTTGGCCAGTTGGTTCTGGTTTTAACTCCCTATTGTGTCCAAGACGTGCTTGGTTTGGAAATGGGGAGCTGATCTCCTTTTGTTACTCCGGAAATGATCAGAGGTCTCTGTCGTGGGCTTAGTTGTGGGGGGGCAGAAATGACACATGGGTGGCATACAAGGTTATGTGCCACCTCCAGATTTCTGCCTTCCGTTTATCTCACAGGTTTTCAAACTGGGGATGGGGCACGGAGGAATGTTTGGCAGGGAGTGGTGATGGCAGGCAGCTCAGGCCAGCCCCGTGTGGCAGAGCTTGGAGATAGGGTTGCCAACTTTATAATACTTAAAAAACAGACTTTGGGTGTTGAGTCAGTAGATTTGATTGGACACTGTCAGGTTCCCTTTTCGACCACCTTTTTGGTCAAAAACCAGACACCTGTTCACCCTCTTTAAGCCCTGCTGTGTGGGGCTGTGTTGAGCTGCCTGGAGTCACTCCTTGCCCCCATGAGTGTTTCTCCACACACACCCCCCCTGCTCGTTTGAAAACCTCTGTGCTTAAATGGAAGGCAGAGATATGGGGGCACCTGACCCTGTGTGACTTCCCCCTCCCCCACATCAACTCTGGTTTGGGGGGTGCAAAACTTCATCATTTTCCCCCCAATCTCCACCCCTGCTGCATGTGAGTAGATGTAGCTGGCAGGATTTAAAGGGCTCTTTAATTTTACATCTGAGGAAAATTAGTTTGATTATTGTGGGAGGATTGAGAGGAGAAAGTTATCTGCACCTTTCCAGCATTCCGTGTATTCTCTTTTCACATAATTTTTCAGAGGTGCTGAGTGTCACTAGCTGTCATGGATTCAGCTGGAGTTGGTGCTCAGCACTTCTGAAAACCAGGCCCCATGTGTCTTTAGACAGACTTCATCTCCAGTGCAAACAAGATATGTTTTTTCCACCAAGACATCAAGCTCAATGTAAAGTCCTAGTGGAAACAAAACACTGTAATTTTTAACTCACTGTAGCTAGTCAAAGTAACAGCTACCTGTGCCTTTACTCCACTAGGACTTTACATTGAGATAGATGTCTTGGTGGTAAAAACATGTCTTCAGCTGTGAAGACACAGCCATAAATTTGTGGCAGGAGCTATCCATATTTTTGTTTATTGTATGCTCCTTGTCTTAAACAATAACCTGATGAAAGTCTTGTTTTTTAAAGCAATAATTCTTTGCTGATTAGGAGTGTTGGCTCCTGGACTGTGTAAGGTAACATTATCCTGTCACAGGGCTATATAAAATAGCTTCTTTCCTTCTGCAGGATTTCAGAGTTGTTCAGAAAATTCTATGCACTTTCGGACAGCATACTGTATCTTTGCCAGGTCTTAAGTTTTTCTGATATAGTAATGTTGTTTAGGGGTGTGACTTTTTTGTGTGTGTGTGACACTTATATACTGGCAAAGGCCCTAGTGTAGCTGCAGTCATATAGGCATAAAAGTGCTTTTTCTGAATGTAACTTATTTCACATGCCAAACTGGTATAAGCTATACTGTCAAAAGCACTTTTTTGCTTATATAAGCTGTGTCCACACTAGGATTTGCCCACCTTGCTATACTGGTCAGCCTTTTTTTTTTTAAAAAAAAAAAAGTATAATCCTGGCCTGGGTCTGTGTTTGGACAGCAGCTGACACACATTGGATGTTACTGCAATTTAATTTAGAGTGTCACGCTCTGCAAACCTGAATGCATTGCACATGCCATGGGCTCCTTGCATTCTTCTGTGAAATGTTTGCTGGTGGTTTGCAGATAGCTGGCTGGTCACATGATACTGTCCTTCCTTGTTTCCAGCTGCTAAATTGCACTGAAAAATGCTGAATATTTTACTATTATTACATAACCACATGAGTAATTGCTGTAGTTGCCATAAAGATGTTGTTCAATTGCAAATCAGAAGGGAGGTACTCATGAGATAACTTAAAACATGGAAAGGTTTGAGAATCCATGAACTACCCTGTTTGTGTATAAACAGATGTAATCAGGGATGTGTCTTTTGCTGTCCCCATGAAAATCTGCCCAAATCTGGCTAAGTTATAAACCTTTAAAAAATCACACTGGCTCTGGAACCCAAAGCAGAGAACCTGCCTCTCTTGTGCTCTCAGTGGCAACCTGCTGGGCCCAGGCACGGTGAAGAAAAGTTTCCTGATTAGAATGCAAAGTGGACAAAAGCTGGATTGCAGGGGATAAAACCAGGGCCCAATTAATGCACAGGTAAACTACTCATGGCCCAAATTTGTTGGGAAATGAGAGTCCAAACCTGGGTGGTGCTGAGACTCTGTGCATCAGGTCGCAATGACATTCACTCAGATTTGGTCTGGCTGCACCATCATCCTGGTTGGCATGGGACAACATGAGCAGAGGTGCAACCCTGTGGTTTCCTATGGCTCAATGATGGCTAATCCAGCCTTGGAAGGGCAATGTAAAATGGGACAAGAAGCCTGATAGGAGAGTCTAGGATTGGAAGCTAGAAAACATGGGAGTTGCAGTGGAAACTGAGGTGGAAGCGAAGAGGAGGAGACCAGAGAGAAGGAGCAGGAGATAGAGAGAGAACTGAGAATGGTTGGGCAAGAAGACAAGCACTTAGAACAAGTGAGGTGCTGGGGATGAAAAGCCTAAGGAGGTGAGGCTAGAACTAATAAGGCGAGGAGAATGGGATGGGGTGGAAACAGGTCTGGGGTGGAAACAGGACTGGACAGACGGATTTTACATGAGGATCGCTTCAACTGCCACTGGTGTATACCTGCCTCTGCAATAGCTCTTAGCAACTCCAGTAAACAGTGGAAATTTTCATTTGATTCTTTTTCTCCTGGACTCTTCTGCATATTTGGTGGAGCCAAAAGGGGGCATTCCCATCTTTTCTGCTTTAATCCTTCTCTTTTGAATCCTTACCCTATGTCATAACTACTGTCTTTCCACCCACTACAACAGAAACGTGATTCACTTTCAAGACCATATAAACACAAGCCTCTAGATGAGGTTTCTCTTGAATATGTGCTGCTTCCTTAGTGAGTCCTCAGGTTTCCTGCCAGACTGGATTTATTTTGTGGCATGACAGATCCTGTGTTTGAGCTGTCTTTAAGGTGTTTTTGAGTTACTTCCACAATGGGATTGTTTTGCAGCTCCTATGAATTGTGTTTGGGGCAGGTAAAATTGCCCTGTTTGAAAATATCTTATGAGGTTTATCAAGCTAAGCAAGCTCAGGCCTGGAATATAGGAGAAAGTGGTGTTGGTGCTTCAATCTGTTGTATTTTCTCCTGAGTTGATCAGGACCAAAGCCCAGTGTGGAATTAGATGGTAATTGTGCCTTTGGAAGTACAGTATTTCACATGAAAAGTAAAAGTATCCTGCATAAAGCTGTGCAGTGCTCGTAGATTTCAGTCCAGAGGGATTTTCATAACCCTTTTTTGGGTTATGGGTTACATGGGTTTGCAGTCCCTGAATTTTGCTGTGAGTTTTGGTTTAAAGTGACACTCTGCCCCACCAAATCTGTACGTTGTCTTAAAATCACCACATTTTGCTTGGTTATAGGTAGAAGCTATGCAAACCACTTGATTTGGCCTGGCTGCCAAAAATCATCACAAACCTCTCCTCAGCGGGGCTGGTTGTTAATGAATTAATCTTATTTATTGCTCACACTGTATACTCCCGATTATCCAGATAACATGGGGGATCCGGCGTTTATTTGAATAATAAGGAGTTTGGATAATAGAGAGGGACTCCACACAGGTATAAGGTTCCAACCACACGATCAGATTGTAGGATTGATGGCCGGGCTGCAGAAGGCACCCTGTGCTACTGCTTCTGCCCTCTGATTATTGCAGGTGCAAGGTGTAGGGGGAGGCAGAGGCCCCTTGCCAGGACTCTGCTCTGCCCCATCCCACCAGGACTGCAGCCTTCCTTATATCTTGCTCCTGCAGGATCAGGTGTCACTGGCCTCTGCAGCTCTTCTGTCATGGTAGGATTGTCAGGCATCCCGTTTTTGACTGGAATACCTGGTCGAAAAGGGATCCTGGCAGCTCCAGTCAGCACTGCTGACTGAGCCATTAGTAGTCCGGTCAGTGGCGCAGCAGGGCTAAGGCAGGCTTGCTGCCTGCCCTGTTCCACACAGCTCCCAGAAGTGGCTGGCATGTCCCTCCTAGGCAGAGGGGCAATCAGGGACGCTGTATGCACTGTCCCCGCCCCCAGCGCTGGCTCCACAGTTCTCATTGGCTGGGAAGCCATGACCAATAGGAACTGTGGGGGGCATGGGCAGCATGCACCGCGCAGACCTGTCTGGCCATGCCTCCACCTAGGGGCTGGATATGCTGGCCTGGAGCTGTCTGAGGTAAGCACCACCCACCTGGAGCCTGAACCACCAGCTCCAGCTCGGAACTCCCTCCTGCACCCTAACTCCCTCCCAGACCCCTCATGCCTTTCCACACCCCAACCCCCTGCCTGAGCCCCCTCCTGCACCCTAACTCCCTCCTGGAGCCCGCACCTCTTCCTGCATCCCACCTCCTGCCCATCCCATAGCCCCTTCCTGCACTCAAACTCCTTCCTGCATCCCATCCCTCTGCCCCACCCCAGAGCCTGCAGCTGGAGCTCTCACCCCCTCCTGCACCCCAATCCTCTGCCCCAGCCTGGAGCCCCCTTCCGTACCCTGAACCCCTCATTTCTGGCCCCACCCTGGAGCCCACAACCCCAGCTAGAACCCCCTTCTACACCCTAACCCCCTGCCCTAGCCTAGTGAGTGAGGGTTGGGGAGAGCGAGCGACAGAGGGAGGAGGCTGGAGGGAGAGGTGGGTGGGGCCTCAGAAGTGGTGGGGCAGGAGTGGGGCCTTGGGGAAGGGGTCGTGCAAGGGTGTTTGATTTTATGAAATTAGAAAGTTAGCAACCTTATGTCATAGCCTTGCTCACTCACTCTTTTGACAGCGGGGCTGCACAGGGCTCTCTATGCCCTCGCAAGAGCCATTCAATTGAAGGGTGGCCTCCCCTGCATCCAGGAGTCTTTGCTCTATTATCTGAACCTCTGCATTAGCCATATCCCTTCTTTGTCCCCCATGGGGATTCAGATACTGCAGAGGTTTGGATAATAGGGTTTTGGAAAGTCAGGTGTATACTGTGTATCTGTTTAAGTTGATAAACTACTTTGGTGGCCCTCAGCATGCCAGACCCTATATATATAAATGCAAGGTGGTGATATGCACATAAGGACTTGATCGTCTCTCAAAACATATTGCAAACGCTAATATTTATAACAGTACTACCTAGAGGCCTCAACCAAAATTGGGGTCCCATTGTGTTAGGTACTGAACATACACATAGTAAGAGATGGTCCCTCCCCAAGGTGCTTATTTAAATAACTAAGACAGAGGACAGGATGGGAAACAGAGGTGATCTAACTTGCTCAAGTTCATGCAGCAGGTTCGTGGTGCAGAGCTGGGACTCGAACTCAGATTTCCTTATCAAGCCTAATGCCTTATCAGCTAGACCAGGGGTTCTCAAACTGGGGGTTGGGACTCTTCAGGGAATCGTGAGGTTATTACATGGGGGGGGGTCGCAAGCTGTCAGCCTCCACCCCAAACTCCACTTTGCCTCCAGCATTTATAATGGTGTTAAATATATAAAAAAGTGTTTGTTTTTTATGGGTCACACTCAGAGGCTTGGTATGTGAAAGGGGTCACCAGTACAAAAGTGTAAGAACCCCTGAACTAGATCAATTTTAGGCCCTGATTCTGCAATATATTTTGTATGGGTGGAGCACCACTGATTTTGGAGGGGCTTCGCACAGGTGTAAGGTTCCACCCACATGATCAGATTGTAGGATTGACCCATAGCTGTGAGGAGTCTGCCAGTATCTCAATAATTAAAACAACAATGGAAAAGTAGTTTTTAAATAATTGTGTATTTTGAAAGGATATCAGCTTAACATGTAGTCAGTTAAAAACAAGTTTAAAATAGTGTACAGTAACATACCTGTCTTTCAATCTCTCGGGCCATTTCTATGTCTTTTACAGCTGCATTTTTCTATGGTTAAAAATTCATTTTTTCCCTTGTCGCTGTGTGAAAGGTCCAAACAAACAACAAAAGGGAAACTTGGTGACTATTTATAAGTAGCAGTGAAACTGACTGCATTTGATTGTAACAAAGTAAACAATACTGTAAGTGAAGTAAACACAATGAAAAAATAGTTTTTCCTCTAATAGCCATTACAGTAATCTTACATTTTACTTATAGCAATGATACAATAAAATTTTTTTTTTTTGAGTTGACTCGGTCTTTTAAGCAATCAGCTGGAAGGTCTAACTTAGTTTAAACTTAGTTTCTTAGTTGATTTTTTTTTTCTAACTTCATCTAGGTTATTCTGACAGATTCCAAAGAGATCGATTCACCATGCCTGAAAATCCTGCAACAGGTAGATATTTTAAGAATAATTATCTTTGCTGAGCAGTGAGAGAATTTATGAGCCAGATTTCTAATCGGTATTATTTTGGGGTATATCAGATAAACAGCAGGTTCTACAAATTCTTGATCGTCTGCAAATGAAACTGCGAGAGAGAGGGGAGACTTCACAGAATGAAAACCTGACTATTTTATGTAACACACTCAGAAGCCCTTTGTTTAATCAGATACTGACCCTTCAGCAGTCCATCAAGCAACTGAAGGAGCAAGTAAGTTGAAAGTTACATTTTTTGGCCATATTTATTTAGGAATTTAACATGTGGTATGTAGGCATTGTATCACTGGGGATGCTGCCATTGGGCTTTAAAACATTCAGTCACCCAAGTCACAGTTTATAACTGTTTTTACCACATTGGTATTTAACCGGGCTATGGCTCCCATAACTGTAGGATCTGAGTGCCTGTGGCATGCTCACCTGTACACCCAGTTCAAGTCATAGGGCTAGTTGAGCCAGGCACATGAACTTAAAATCAGGAATTAATTCTGCATGCCCTGAGTGCCAGTGATCTCTGCAGATGTCCTGTCATTATCCACATGGCTGTAGAAGACAATTTCACATGTGCATGCAAATAAATCTAGCAGCAGAGTTTTCCTGATTAACCTAATTGCCTTCTATGAGGCGATAACTGGGTCTGTGCATGATGGGAAAGCAGTGGATGTTATGCCTTGACTTCAGCAAAGCTTTTGATATGGTCTCCCACAGTATTCTTGCCAGCAAGTTAAAGAAGTGTGGGCTGGATGAATGGACTATAAGGTGGATAGAAAGCTGGCTAGATTGTCGGGCTCAATGGGTAATGATCAACAGCTCCATGTCCAGTTGGCAGCTGGTTTCAGTGGAGTGCCCAAGGGTTGGTCCTGGGGCTGGTTTTGTTCGCAATAATCTTCATTAATGATCTGGAGGATGGCGTGGACTGCACTCTCACAAGTTCGCAGATGACACTAAACTGGAGGAGTGGTAGATACACTGGAGGGTAGGGATAGGATACAGAGGGACGCTAGACAAATTAGAGGGTTTGCCAAGAAACTGATGAGGTTCAACAAGGACGAGTGCAGAGTCCTGCACTTAGGACGGAAAAACCCATTCACTGTTAAGACTAGGGACCCGAATGGCTAGGAAGCAGTTCTGCAGAAAAAGGACCTAGGGGTTACAGTGGACAAGAAGATGGATATGAGTAACAGTGTGCCCTTTTTGCCAGAAGGCTAACGGCATTTTGGGCTGTATAAGTAGGGGCATTGCCAGCAGATCGAGGGACATGATCATTTCCCTCTATTCGACATTGGTGAGGCTCATCTGGATAGTGTGTCCGTTTTGGGCCCACACCACAAGAAGGATGTGAAAAATTGGAAAGAGTCCAGCGGAGGGAACTAAAATGATTTAGGCGGGTGGAGCCACATCACTTATGAGGAGAGGCTGAGGGAAATGGGATGTTCAGTCTGCGAGAAGAGAAGAATGAGCAGGATTTGATAGCTGCTTGAGCTACCTGAAAGAGGGTTCCAAAGAGGATAGATCTAGACTGTTCTCAGTAGTAACTGATGACAGAACAAGGAGTAATGGTCTCAAGTTGGCAGTGGGGAGGTTAGGTTGGATATTAGGATCTTTTTCACTAGGAGGGTGTTGAAGCACTGGAATGGGTTACCTAGGGAGGTGGTGGAATCTCCTTCCTTAGAGGTTTTTAAGGTTAGGCTTGACAAAGCCCTGACTTGGATGATTTAGTTGGGAATTGGTCCTGCTTTGAGCAGGGGGTTGGACTAGATGACCTCCTGAGGCCCCTTCCAACCCTGATATTCTATGTGGCAAGTGCATAACGAATATCTGGAATATTCAGAATCGTTATTCAAAAAGTTGATTTTGTTCAGGTTCCTTTTTAACATACTCCTTAGTGAGAGAACTTTTTCTCCTGCTTGGCATGTCAACATTTGTAATTCCCAAGGGAAAGCTTCTGCATTTGTTATTTGACTGGTGTTGCTATAAATTCAATTCCAACACCTAGCAATTATAGCATGTGCAATCTCTTGCTTGTGGACCAGGCCCAACTAGGGGGAATATGGTAAATGTGTGGCCTGTGAACTGGAGAAAGCACAAGTGGCTCTTCTGCTGTTGATTCTGTTTTCCTGCACACTTGAGCGGTAACACGCTTTGGCTGAAATAACTGATTCGAGGAAGGCTCATGAGACCTGGGATAAAATTTTCAGAAGTGCCTAGATCTCTTAGCATAAGTCCTGTTGACTTTCAATGAGACTTAAGTCAGGTCTACATTACAAACTTTTACCAGTATAGCTATATTGATCAGGAGTATGATGAGATGCGATTTGTGACTATCATAGCTGTGCCACCAAAGGCCCCTTGTGTAGATGCAATTGTACTAGCAAAATTGTGCTTTTGCCAAGATAATTATACTGGCAGATAAGCCAGTATAGTTTATTTGGCTCAGTTTTGCCAGTATAAACTGTGCCCACACTAGGCTATAGCCATACTAGCAAAGCCTTCCAAGTGTACGCCTGGCTTTGAGTACCTAAGTCTCTTTTGAACATGGGACTTAGGAGCCTAAGTGACCCAGGTGCATTTGAAAATGTAATATGTAGTTCGAAGGCTATTTTGACACTCACTTCTTCCACATGTGTTTAGCTCCTGGGGAGGAGAAGGAAAAAGAGGAGAGTAGGAAAATACAGGAAAGAGGCATGTAATAAATATAGAGAGAAAGAAAGGGAAGAAAACAGAAAATTTTTTCATTTAAAAAATAGCTGAAACATGGAGGGATTGTGTGTGTTTTATTGTACCAAAAGAACACTGTTTTGGCTATTGCCGCTGTCATGCTGCATTCCTTTTTCTGTCTCCAGCTGATTCTGCATTCTTTCTGCCTTTTTCTTTTCATTTTGTGCACAAATTAGATGTCGTCCCTTAGTATGTGCCTGTTCCTGTTAGTCCATTCACACACTTGGTGAAATAGTTTAGGCAATCCTGATGTATGTATGAGGTATTAATAGTCTCATTTAAAATGCTGATCAATTGTTTATATGGCTGGCTTTGTACAAAATATTATACCTGAAAATCTGTTTTTATAACAGCTCAATTACATGCCTTCGGACCGGTCAGTGGACTTTGATTTTACTAAGAGAGGGTTACTAGTATTTGATGCTGATAGATCCATTACTAATGGGAACATGTATGTGGCTCATAATTCATCTGGACCCAGAGTAGATCCACTCAATCCAAAACTAGGAGCTGATGAATTCAATATGATGATCCAATGGATGGCAAAGGTAAAGTCCAGTCATGGCCCATGTGTTTAAACTTTATTTTTCAATAAACATCAATTCTTTTGCATACGTGGTTTGGCAATCCATTGCAATATGTAACTTTCTGTGCAGTATCTGGGGAAATGGTGTCATAAGTCCGTAGGAGAGTAGAGCTGGTTGGGATTCCCCTCCTCCCCCCCAGTGGAAAAACTTTGACAAGAATGGAAAATATTTCACTTTTGACTTTTTTTTGTTTTTGTTTTGAGATATTGATTATAAGATTTAAAATTCAGTTGGCAAAAACCCATAATTATTTTGCCTATTGATGAGATTTCATGGGAAATAGACATTTGCTGAAAAAAATTCAGTTTTGAATTTTACCTGCTGAATGGGAGCCTGTGGCAAAGCGAAGACTCACAAGCATGGCGCCTCCTGCTGGTCATCTTGGGAATTAGCTCATCCAGCACTGAGCGCCCTCTGCTGGCTGGTATCTTGCTTGCCTCATGCCCTTGTGTCCCTCCAAGACCCAGGTGCCCCTTACTTGGGGTTCTGCCCTCTGCAGTACCCCCACTTTGGGCCCCTCCCTGGGAACCCCCAACCATCTAAACCCACTTTGCCTCTGTGGCTACTGCCAGTCATCATCCAGCCTCTTTTCTCTGGGGCAGACTGCAGTCTGGAACGGCCACTCATCATTAGTAAGGGGGTCAGACCAGCTGTCTCTGCCTAACCCTATGCTGCAGCCTTTGCAGCCCCAGTACCTGTTTTGGCCTTTTAGCAAGGCCCGCAGCCTGGGAATTTACCAGGCTGGGGCTCCCCAGCTCCTCTTGCCTTCCCCAGCCCTGCTTTGTTCCCTGTACCCTGAGTTCCCAGGCAAACATGTCTTTCTGTCTCCAGCCTTTTGTGCGTGTGTGTCCCTGATTGAACTGGCCACAGCTGTGGTTGCTTCCCAAGCAGTCCCCTAGCTTGGCTGTTTTTTAACCCCTGTTCTCCAGGAGTGGGGTAGCCACCCCACTACGCAGAGATATTAACAGTGAAAGTGATTTAAAACATTTTATATACCCCTTAATTTAATTTTAATACAACTTGATTTTAAAACCTGGTCAGACTGATACTAACTTCATGAACATAGGTGGTGTAGCATATTAGTGATATCACTCTATTTGCAGAGCCATTGTTGTATAGGCACAGGGATCCAGCCATGTAGGACTGGGCTTACCCTATGCATTTAGAACTGGGCATTATTTTCATCAGTTGGATTAATTGGTTAGTCATTCCTTTCTATATTAAATAACTTTCTAATTGACTACCTTTTAATGTAACTGTAGTGTTTTAAGCACAACTTTTCTCATTAGCGTGCCATTATAGCTAAATCTTTTACTGGTTGAGTTAAAGACTGAACATTAATCACCTCTGTTTATTTTAAATAAAGTATTTTATACCAGTAAACAAACCCAGAAACTCTGTACTGGAACTGAAAAACAGAACAGTTGCGAAAAAACAACTGGTTACTTTTAAGTGTGAAATTACAGGGGGAGGGAAAAATATATGTTTAAAAATCATAGCCTTTGAATACAGAGCTAAAAACTAACCCATTCTAAAGCAAAAAGCAGCGAAAACACAAGTTATTTGGTTTAGTTATGCAATATTTCCAGAAATTCTAAATACATTTCATTAATCAGCATTTTGTTCATACTTTTTGTCCAGTTTGGAATTCATCTCTTAGTGTGAATGAAATGTGAAAACAGCTCTTAAAATTTCTGGAGGGTTCAGAACCTTGGGCTGCCTGTATATACTGCATTCTGTTATATGAAAAATAATAAAGAGGAGAGTTTTTTTAGAAATAACATGTTCAAAATTCTGCATTTTTATTTATTTTAGAAGGGGAAAGACTAGTTCTCCTTGTACTCACAAATTTTGAACAAGATCATTCTACTGTGTTGAAAATTAACTTTTTTTTTTTTTATTAGGGCAGGCAAATAGAATACATAGATATAGAAAAACCATCTGTTGGAGGACTTGGTTTTAGTGTGATTGCCCTTAAAAATCAAACGATGGGAGAAGCTGGTATCTTTGTCAAGGAAATCCAACCAGGAAGCATAGCTGCCAGGTAAGAAAATGCATATTTGTGTTTTATTAACCTTTATTTTAAAAAAATCCCCCTTCAGAAGTGTGGCAAAATTATGATTTTGCATGTTTAAAAAAATATTACAAGAAAAACACTGGCTAAGATTTAAAAAAATTAATATTTTTGGAAAAAAACAAGGAGTCCTTGTGGCATCTTAGAGACTAACAAACGTATTTGGGCATAAGCTTTTGTGGGCTCAAACCGACTTAATCAGATGCATGGAGTGAAAAATAATTTTGGGTTTGCAGTGGTGTTGTAGATGTGTTGTCCCAGGATATTAGAGACACAAGATGGGTGAGATAGTATCTTTTATTGGACCAACTTCTTTTGGTGAGAGAGGCAAGCTTTTGAGCTTATACAGAGCTCTTCTCTGGTCTGGGAAATGAACTCAGAGTGTCACAGCAACAGTGGATGAAACCACACTCTTGATCATTATGTTGATTTCTGTGGGGGAAAAATTGACTATGAAATCCTTACCAAACATCTTATTCCCTACACTTTCTCCATCACCTAGAGCAGGGGTTCTCAATCTTTTTCTTTCTGAGGCCCCCCTTGGATGGGAGGACCCTGGGGCATAGTTTGACTTCTGTGAGAGGGTGGGGGTGGTGGCAGTGGCAGTGGCAGTGGAGAAAGCGCTGGCAGGGCTTGGGCTAGCTCTGCATAGCAGGATCCAGGGAGGGAGTGCCACCTCCAGCCCTGGCCACCCACCTGTCTGGTGCTGTGTGCCGGTGGCTACTCCCTGAGGGCACTGCTGGGCCTGGAGATGCCTGGGCAGCTCTGTCTGGCTGGGTGAGCAGTCAAAGGAGGCTGGGAGCTGAGGAGCAGACGCAACCCCAGGCACCAGCAGCAGATGGGGGAATGCCACGGCTGCCCACTCCATGGCACCACCAATCAGAGGAGCAGCTGCCCCTCACTGCCTGGCTTGGTCTTCCTGCCAGAGGGTAGCAGTTAAGGGAGAAGAGGAGGTTGGTGTGTGTGTGTGTGTGTGTGGAGCTGCCCCCAGGACAACCCCACTCTGGATAAGGCACTGCAGTTTGGGGGGCAGCACTGTTGTGCCCCTTCAACTCTGCCCATGGGCTTAAGGTTTCTCCTGGCATCAGGGGGAAGTGGAGAGCTTGGGGTTTCAGCCCCTTACTGCTCACGGCTTCAGCCCCGTACCGCTCCCTGCTTCAGCTCCATGGTCAGGGGGTGTGCTGAGCCCTGGTGCCGTTCCCCACTTCAATAATCAATAACTCACCTAAACCCTCCCACCCCGAATTTGTTTTCCTTTCTTCCCCTATGACTGGAGGGGTGTTAATGGGCCCCTTCACCTTGAGTGGTCCCTTGAAATATATGTTAACTACTTTATGCTAAATAATCTGATCCACCTTGCATTTAGCTGTGACACTCCACGGGAACATCTATACTTAAAATGCTGCATTAACACAGCTGTGCTGCTGTAGCACTTTAGTGAAGAAGCTTTACACTGATGGGAGTCCCGTCAGCATAGTTAATTCATCTCCCTGAGAGGTGCTGTCTACAAGGGGGGTTATATTGGTGTAACTATGTTGCCCAGAGGTGTGGATTTTTCACACTCCTGGGCGATCTAGTTATACTGATGCAGACATGTAGTGTAGACCAGACCTGAGTACGTTTCTCAGACCCAAAGAAGAATTCTGTTTGTTTGAAAGCTTGTCTCTCTCACCAACAGAAGTTGGTCCAATAAAAGATATTACCTCACCCGCCTTCTCTCTCTAGTAATTTCGGTGTCTTAATTTGTGTCTATCTACCTTTTTGGGTCCATCTTAAAGGGGCATGATTTTTTTATCAGAGGACATGTGCTCAGCACTTTCTGAAAGTTAGGCCCTCTGACGTGACTGAAGTTGGCCACCCAAAAATGGAGGTGCCAAAAATCACTAGTCACTTTGGAAAATCTTGGTATGGCTGCTATGATTAACTAACCCACCCCATGAAAATTCAAGGGACACAAGGAACTTAAAAATCATACACCTGTTTGAATTTTTGAACGTGCTATTAGTGTCCCTGAAAGAGATTAGAGAAGAAGGAACTCTACTTTACTTTACTTTAGTTTGTGCATACTCTGTGTATAGTCAGTTTTACTGTTTCCCATGTAAAGTTCGATCCCAATCCTGCTGGAGAATTCCTGCACAGACCTCCTTGAAGGATCAGGGCTTTAGGCAGGTCCCTCTGTGGTTTGTGTGGGTCCATCACACAGAGACACAGGACATCTTTTTAAAAAACAAATGGCAAAATTACAAAACTTTTGAGCTGTCATTTCCCCCCCTGCACCCCCCCCCCAAGGTACGTGTGCCCCAATAGCAAGTGTAGTGCCTAGAACTACTTTTAATGCATTCAAAGAAAATGTGACTAGGCTTCAAAATGATGGTGTCTTTTATAAAAGAACTCATCCTGAAGTGTCCTGACACAAGATTACTCTTCCACCCCACTATCATGGGCAGAGGTTGGAATGCAGGGGGGACACTAAGGAACACTTTAGAAAAATGTACTAAGCTGTTTAAAAGTGGAGAAAGATGAGTTCATTTGGATGTCAAAGGGGAATATTACACTTCAGGACATGCTGGCCTGCTGCTGACATGACGTGATCATGAGATATAAAATGCCCTGGATCTCCGAACAGACACTCATTAGGGCAAAGTTCAAGGAATTTATTTACCAAAAAAACCTCCATCATGTTGTTTTTGTTTTATTTTTAAGTTCCACTTAAATGCTTCCCATTTTCCTTTTGAGATGAGATCTTCTGAAGGTGACATAGATTAATGGTGGTTCCTACAAAATTCTGGATGCTGTTTCTGTCCCAGTAAGCAACTGGTCTAGGTCTCTGGAAGAATAATTTTAAAAATATTTTTATGAAGAGGATTAAAGATTTTCTAATCACTGATGTAAATTCATCAGTAATGTGAACTAGCTTCATAGGAGTTATACCATCTTAGGCTAGCAGTAAATTGTCCCTCTGTTTCCAGAAGAAAGCAGATTGACTCATTTTTATGTATCTTCACGATCCTGTTATGCTGTTAGATCTCTTTAAAAATAAAAAAATCTTTTAATTTTTTATCAAGGAACCAAAGATTAAAGGAAAATGACCACATTTTAGCCATTAACCACACCCCGTTGGATCAGAACATTTCCCATCAGCAGGCTATTGCACTGCTTCAACAATCCACAGGAGCTTTACATCTGGTTGTTGCTAGAGAGTCAGTCCAAAGAAATAGCGGAACCTCTGCTGTCTTAAGTGACACACATCCACTGGAGAATGTGAGTAATGACACTGTCAAAAATCAGTTTTTGAAAGGTGTTAGTGCTTTTTAAACACATGAAAAGATTTTTATAGTTAACTATTTTTGTCTTACAGCAGCTAACGATATGTGCTTTTTAATTGTGTCTAAGAATGCAGGTATTTCATTTTAAAGTTATCATGCCCTAAATATAATGTTTGCATTGTAAAGCTGCCTGAATTTGTTGTAAAGTAGATATTGGATTTTTTGTAGGGGACCTGGAGCTTTAGTCGGTTGACCTCTTCTCAGTGTGAAGCCTACTTAGAGAAGGGCAGGGTAGGGAAATGTACAAGTTCACCCAATGCAAACCATTTTACCTTGAGCAGTTGGACTCTGATTATGACTTAAAAGAGGGTAAGCAGTGTTTACTTTCAGCAATCTCCACTGATCAGAACACGATCTACTAAAACCTTAACTCCCCAAAGCAATGTCTTATTTAAATACATGGATCACTATGAAGGGAACATCTTGATTGCATGGTTAGTTTGCCAGTTTTTCATATCAACTTTCATATGTTGCTAGTCTCCATTGGTTGTGAACCCACTAATTTTCTTCAGCGTGAGGGCTTATCATACGCTTGGTTATGTAATCAGGGCCTGATATGTAGTGGGGCCACACATGTCTGAGAATGGGGTTTGCAATATTGGGATCTTAACTGGTTATATTGGAAGCTTTGCTGGAGATCTTTTTAAGAGCCTGGATAATTATTTCCTTCATGACTATTGTAGAGCCAGTGAAATTTGAAGGTTTTAGTGGATAATCAATATTGTTTATTGCTCTGAAAATTTTAAAGGATTAAATTTTAACTGCTTTGTCATTAAAGCATTTGTACCAAACAGACTAACAAAATAAAATAGAAATATTTCTCTGTGGGGATCTTTAAACTTCCTTTATGATTTTTAACTGATCTTGGCCAAGATTTCCAGTATGCTAATAAAATCCTTTATTCACAGAAGTCTTAAACCTGCCTATCTTGCCTCATTTTGGTTTCTATGTGAGGTGCTAATTTGACAGAAAAAATGGCTAGGTTCAGTTGTTGTTCTCAGATTATCTTGTACACCACAAGGTTGCAGTGCAAAATAGCTTAGAGATACGCTTCCAATTCAGTATGGCAAAATTTATGTTTTGCTATTCATACAGTGTGTACTGGAGCTCTATATAGCATGTAAGTGAAATAACAGAAGTAGGAAACTAGTCAAATATTAAACAAAAACTAGACTAATGCTGACTTCTCGCTATTTCGCTCCCTATGGGTTGCAGTAAACTTGATTTACCAGAAATTAAGATGGTAGTCTTTACTATTGTAAGAAATCCTAAAATTGCCTTTATGTAGTCCAGAATGGTGTCTTATGAAAGTGAAAAAGCAAAATGTTTGCAAAACCCATTGACTGACCGACCAAGACTCAATAGAGTTCCAGTTATATATGGGGAAATTGCTCTGAATACGATTATTAATAATAACCGGCAGAAATGAAAGCAGGAAATATTGATTATTAACTAAAATCAAAATCTCCCTCTTCTGTTAATTGCAGATTCAGTGGGGCCATGTTGAAGAAGTTGAACTGATTAACGACGGGTCAGGATTAGGTTTTGGAATTGTAGGAGGAAAATCAAATGGTGTCGTTGTAAGGACTATAGTTCCAGGCGGATTAGCAGATCGGGTAACTTGTTGTTTTATGTCACTTCTTATTTAGTTTGAAAGTACAATAACTTCTTTTGACAGTCCTAAAATAAACTAATATACGTAAACAAAAGGAGTCTGATAGCATTAAAGACTGAATGCCAATACATACATGCATTTATTTCTATATATGTGTGTGTGTGTGTGTGTGTGTGTGTATAATGTATGTATGTATATATATGTTAAAGGTATGATGGCTGACGAAAATTCAACACTGGAACTGAGCTAAATTACTTCTCAAGCATGGCATGGCTTTTATAGCATTCCAGATCAGATAGAAATATTAAAAGCTTGCCCAGCATTATAATTAGCATTCAATAAAATTTCAACCATTAGTCATCAGTGTTGGGACAGCTACTCTTAACAGACATGCAGATTATGTATAGAATGTGTATATTTGGTTACAATTTTATAGGGGCCAACTCTGCAAACTCACAATCTCATGTGTGTAATCCTTAATCATGCAGGTTGTCCCACTAAAATCATTGACACTTACCTGCATGCAAAAGCTGAGGAAGGGAGCTTGGGGAATGGGGGATGAGGCAGGGTGGCCCAGGCTTGATGTGGGGTGTTGGGGAAGCTTGAGGTGGCAGTGGGGATTCCAGGGCGGCAGCGGGGGCCAGGGATTCCAAAAGACAAGTTCACCCAGGGCATCATTTCCCCAAGGCTGGACCAGTTGCATGAGTATGTGTTCAAAGATACAGTGCATGGGTTATTTATAAAGATTATTTATTTTTATATGAAGAGGCTTGGGCCTGCGTGGAGCCCCACTGAAGTCCATGATGCCTACACACGTGCACAGATTCACCTGTCTGGATCAGATTACAACCTTGGGGTCTTAGTCTTTAAAGACCTGATCAGTTGGGGCAAAAGACATATCTGGCTTCAAGACTAAGCTTGATAAGTTTAATATGGAGGGGATGGTATTGATGGATAAGAGGGCCATGTGGGGGGGGGATCAGGAGGAATAACCCAGAGGTGACAAGGTCAGGGGCGGAGCGGGGGAAGAGAGGATCAGATGAGGGGGCGGGGGAGGGGCGGAGGGCGAGGTTGGGGGGAATTGACGGGAAGAAGGTGAGGGCAAGAGGGGGAGGAGGTGCCTATTTTTGGCAATTATTGGTCTTTGACTGTTGGCAGTAAATATGCCCGATGGGGTGGGGTTCTGAGGTTAAATCACAGAGAATTCTTTCCTGGGTGTCTGGCTGATGTGAGTCCTTGCTCAGATGTCAGGGTTTAGCTGATGGCCCATATTGGGATCAGTGAAAGGAATTTCCTCAGGGGCAGATTGGCAGAGGCCCTGGGGAATTTTTCGCTTCCCTCTGCAGCATGGGGCACGTCACTCCATGTCCTGGAAAAATGGATTCTCTGCACCTTGAAGTCTTTAAACCACAATTTGAGTACTTCGTAGCTCGAATAGGTATTAGGGGTTTGATACCAGGAGTGGGTGGGTGGGGATTTCTGTGGCTGCTGGTTGTGCGGGAGTCAGACTATGACGATCCATGAATGTCCCGTTCTCTTGAAAACATTAAGAAGCTATGATTCTATGACCAGTACTAACTACCCTCAACTGAAGCATTTAACAGGATTGGGATTTCAATGAGAGCTCACAACGACTATTTACTAACTGCTGCCTATAACCTTAGATGTGCAAAAAAAAGACATGTTGCATTTTAAAATATTAACGTAAGGCAAGAGGCAGGTTATAGGACATGTTCCAATTCAGATCAGAAATGAAAACTGGATATTTGACGAGCTGGAATGGAAAAAGTTGGCTGTTGCTTGAGAGCCTCCTCTATAAAATTGTCTGAAGTAATGAATGCTTTTTCACTTACTGTGAAACAGCTCTTTTGCTGTGAGGAACAAAATATTTTGGCTTCCAGTGACAGCTGTAAATTAAGATATTACTATATCAGTTTCAATTAAACAAGAGGTGAGATGCAGTTAAAAATGTGAAATAAGGAGCACGTATATGTTAAAGCTCGATGAAGTAACACTGGTATTAACGTGCATGTTAGTTATTATGGGCAAAGTCCTCAGCTGGTGTAAATCAGTGTACTTAAATCAACAGAAATATGAAGATTTACTCCATCTGAGGCTATGGCCCTATGTATGTTCAGTACGGTTCTTTCTTACAATAAAAATAACAGTGTGGG
This sequence comes from Chelonoidis abingdonii, assembly GCF_003597395.2. Taxonomy (NCBI): domain Eukaryota; kingdom Metazoa; phylum Chordata; order Testudines; family Testudinidae; genus Chelonoidis; species Chelonoidis abingdonii. The sequence goes on from NC_133775.1 coordinate 17,457,745, forward strand.
TCTTGATCCAACAATTTTTTGTTAAACATGAGTAATCCTACTTATGAGCGTAGTCCCATTACATTCAGTGGAGTTACTCACTTGAGTAAAGGCTAGTCAAGTGAGAAATACCTGCAGGGTTGAGTTTTTAGTATCTGAGCTGTTCAGGTTCTTCAAATCAGCTCTGAATCAAAATGCTGTGCTTTTTGTATCACTAAAATCCTCTTCTGCTATTTGATAGCATAGTTCTCAGAGAAAATCTCTGACTACAGGATTACAAAACAGTGTCAGCATTCGTTTCCCAGTAAATATGAAATTTAACCTTTTTCTGATGAATTGTACTAACAGCAGTCTGTGGTTTTCCTTTTTTTTTTAAACAGTTTGCTGTAGAACTGCTAATTGCTGTGGAAAAAGCGATGGTTAATGGTGTTAGCATTGCCTTACATTATTTATTTTGCATCATTGATTAATTTTATGATATTTTTATGCACTAGCTGGCCCATGAAAATATACTACTCAATTTCAGTTCTGCAATATAAAATTTTGGTCCAGTTACTGATTTTTCTGTGGTTGTGTTTTTTTGTTTTTTGTTTTTTTTATGTTCCATATTTGAAGGATGGAAGACTTAGAACAGGAGATCACATTTTACAGATTGGAGGAACCAATGTACAAGGAATGATCAGTGAACAAGTTGCCCAAGTGCTGAGAAACTGTGGGAATTCTGTTAGGATGGTGGTTGCCAGAGATCCAGCATGTGAGATTACTGTGACACCACCAACACCTCTGAGCCTGCCTGTTGGTGCATTTCCCTTCTCTCCGGACAGGGGTGTAAGTAGCTGACACTTCCTCAGAGTTCTTCAAATAAGTTCTGCTGTGGCTTACAGTCAGAAAGAGAGAGCACAGCCTTCACAAGTGCTAAAGAGCTTCAGACAGACTGCAACATATTTTGTTCATTTAAGCTTCCAGATATGATACCATAGTATTAAATGATCCTTATTTTAGCCATCAGCTCAGCCTTCTGTAGTCTTCTACAGTATACTATAAATACCTATTATCTCAGGGCCAGACTGACCAGGGCAGTTTCAGTGTTGCAAAATTTATTACCAAGTGAGTGAATTGATTTAACAGGATCATAAACATTATCGATAAATGGAACATTGAGATCTCCTTCCTAGCGTATTACATGCTTGCTCATCAGAGTGGATTTAAAAAATGTTGCTGACTTTTTTTTTTCTTTCCTAAAATCCAGCATGCACTATGACCAGAACAGAATTATTCAATACAGTGAGATACACTTACATTTCATGAAGAGAAGTAACATCTTCCTAGTCTACGCAACTATCTTTGATGGGAAATGTATTTTTAAACATTTGAATCTTGTTTTCGCAAATCTCCTCCTGGTCATATCACAGTTGCTTGTTTTTTTTCCTGAAGTCATCCTTTTCAGTTTTGAGTAATTAAAATCAACAAATGCTACACTACATGTACAGTAGGTCTGGAAACATCAACAAAGCTGTGCTTGTACACCATCTGCTACTAATGCACTAGTTAGATTTAGGTGTGGAATTTCTGAGTAGCCTTTTCTTTCTTCTCTCTTGTTCTTGATTACACTGCTCTACAGCCAAAATGCTTCTGAAATAAATGTAGTCAAACTTTACTAATTCTGGGTCACTGAGAACGAAAATGATGCTTAAAATTGTTGATTGGCTCTAGTCTAGCTGTTGGGCTCCAGACTACAGCAGTGGAATCTCCTGGCAGGTGATGTTAGGGTTTCCATGTTCCGTGACCGTCAAAAGGATCTTGTCCCATTCTTCTTCATGGAAGGTGATCTTGTAGCCTGCAACAACATCGATGGTGTGATGGCAGCCCTCAACATCGTTCACGATCCAGATGAGTGGAGACTGTTCATTGATTCATCGAAGACGAGTCTTAAAGCTGTTTTGCTGCATAATGGCAATGTTTTGCCATCAATTCCAGTTGGTCATGCAGTCCATATGAAGGAAACCTATGACAACATGAAACAACTTTTGAGGTGCATAAACTATGACCAACATCAGTGGCAGCTTTGTGGCGATTTGAAGGTTGTTGCTCTCTTGCTTGGTCTGCAGACTGGATACACAAAGTACTGCTGTTTTCTCTGCGAATGGGATAGTCGTGCAAGAGATTCCCACTACATCAAGAAAGATTGGCCACTCCGACAGTCATTGGAGCCTGGGAGGAAAAGTGTAGCATCCACCACTTGCTGAATCAAGGAAGATTTTGTTACCACCCTTACACATAAAGCTGGGTCTGATGAAGAACTTTGTCAAGGCCATTGACAAAACACAAGCAGCTTTCAAGTACCTCCGTGGAAAATTTCCAAGGTTAAGTGAAGCTAAGATAAAGGAAGGTGTCTTTGTTGGTCCTCAGATTCGTGAACTTCTTCGAGATGATGCATTTGACCATGCACTGCGTGGCAAGGAAAAGACGGCATGGAAAGCCTTCCAGTTAGTGGCAATAAATTTTCTCGGAAACAACAAGGCAGACAACTACAGGTTGTTGGTGGAAAACCTCCTCAAGGCATACAAAAGCCTTGGTTGCAACATGTCACTAAAGATACATTTTTTGCACTCTCATCTAGATTTTTTTCCACGGAACTGCGGAGCAGTGAGCGACGAGCACGGCGAGCGATTTCACCAGGACATTGCAACAATGGAGAAACGCTATCAGGGCAAATGGAGCCCATCAATGCTTGCAGACTATTGCTGGACAGTGACAAGAGATGCTCCATTTAATGAATACAAGAGACAAGCCAAGAAGCACCAAGTAGACACTGAATAGGACTAAACTATGTACATAATAGTTTTTTGCCTTTTGTTTCATAATAAATTTTATTTATATAACCCTTTTGCTGATTTTTAAAGTGTTACATAAACAGGACAGGTGAAATATTATCATGTAAAGCAACCATAAACACATGAAAAGACCTAGGTTTACAATTTATGATTAAAACTCTACTATCTACACAATATACATAGACATAAAATGTAAAAACTTAAATATCTTAGAAACAGTAGCCAATCAGTTTTTTTAATTGTCATATTTGAATTCAGCACATCAAAATACATAATAAATACCACATTTTATCTCTGAAGCAGACGACTTCTCAAAAATTGTAGACCAGTGTTATAACTTGGAATCTGAGAGGAGCTGTTCTTTAAAATACTTTGTTTGCACTCTTTCCCACTGGACCAGGTTGCTCCAACGGTATCTCTTAGCTTCTGGTGCGGGAGAGTACTTCACATCTCTCTGGAGAGACCTGTCTCACTGAAGATAGGTGATGTTGAGCTATAATGGGGAACCTGTTCAGTTCTCCTCCTCTGAAGTGAGGCTGCAGTAATAGCAGAGGATTGAGGAATGGAAAGAGCCTACACTCCAAGTGGATGAGAATGGAAATTTTCTTACTTCGTCCTGTCTTGTCACCTGCCCTCTCGAATTTTCCACCCCTTCAGAGATACTGATACAGCCAAGAAAACACTGGTTAAATAATCATCATCCTGAGTACTTTAAGCTTGGTGTCTTGAAAGAGGGACATGTTTAGTGCTCTGAAAACAGGCATTTCATAAAGAATCTGTATAGCCACGTGGGACCACTTGCTGACTCTGTCACATTTTCTAAGACTATGTATACAGCCTTAACTTTTCCTCCCCTAGCATGTATTACTTTCACATTTCCTGTGTTAGAGACTGACCTTACAAATTGACTTGTTCAGCAGTATATGTGTGCCATAGATCAAGCTGCAGCAGCTAGAGCATGCAGGATTGCTGCAAGCTTTCTAAAATGCCCTCCTTTCTGGTGTTAGTTTTGTACTGTTTTTCCCACACCTTTCCAGGATCCTTCAGGTTTCTGAGACATCTAGAAATAAACTCAGATATTGCTGTTCTATTGCATTCTTTGTTGGCAGAGCCCAGGCATTTAGACAGAAGAAGTATCTGGTCAATTTGCAGGTAGATTAGTCTTTGCAGAAATTGACAGAGTTAGCTAATGTGAATGTTTTTCCTGCTTCATTTATTGTACTTGTTAAATGCAGGTCACGAAAATCACTTTGCACCAAGGAATCTACTGCACAAGAAAGATAGCAATTTTTTACTACCAAAATCTCGTTCTCCTCTGACTTCTGAGAAGGCTTTTACTAGCTGAGAATTTTACAATGGCAAGATTTTTCCAGTGTTATGATTACCGCTTAAATCAGCAGAAATATGTCTTGAATTGCCAGTTAGTTTGTTGTATATTAAACCACTAGTTTTGCATTAAGCTATCTTAGTTCTCTATCACAGTTTCTAAATCCACACTCCTTTGTGTATACACATATAAAGAAACAGAAAATTTCATACAGTTAGTCATGTGCAAGGCATATACCTACAACCCACCAATTCAGCCACAGCTCGGGAATTGGCTGTTATGTTTGGGATCGTGTGTCTATATTTCCCAGAATCCATCCGTTAAGTCCATATACTACTCCACTTCCAGTAACGTGCCATAGATTAATATTTTTGCAGAACTAGGAAATAGCATCAGTCATTCTGTGAAGTGCCTCTGGCGCTAAGGTTTCTGGTATTGCCTTTGAAGGAAAGGTCCTGGACTGTCAAAATGGCTCTGTGGGGAGAAACACATCCAAAGATCAAGTGAGCAAATCCAAAATGGGGGTTGGTGAGGGCCAGCTTCAGGGGATCTATCCACAGATTTCTCCTTGGATCAGACCATGTCTGAATACTTTGTTAGATTGTTGCTATTTATCTAAGAAAGCATTGAACAGATAATTCAGAACCCAAAAGATAGTGACAAATTATGTACTATTCCATTCTTTTCTGTTCTAGTTTCCCTTGTTATGAATGAGCTCATCTTTTTTTATTTATTTATTTAAGCTGTAAAGCTTTTTTAAAAATTCTCCAGATTTTCTCCCCGCTCCCATGATTTACCTTGTGCTCAGTGGAAGTGATTTTTAACGTGGCTTTGACTTCCTGTTGTCACTTCACCTTCTAAACAAGTTCTTTGATACTTCCGCTTCTCTGTGCAGTGCAGTCCAGTCCAGTTCAAATCAGGATAGTAATCATTTCAAACTTGCCCTTAAATGTAATTAAGTAGATATGCGTATGATTGATATAAAATAAAGTGGTGTCTTGCGCACCTAGCTTTATCTTGAGCACCATATTTTAAAATGTGCTATGCATTTGTTGGATATAATTACCAAAAAGTGCATATTGTTGTTTTTTTCTGGTGGCACCCACAGTATGTTGGGTGCTTTCCAAACATAGGAGTGTAACGATTCAAAGGAGCTCATGAGCACATTTTACACTAAAGAGAACAAGTGTGTGATTCTTTAGTAATTGTAAGGAATCAAAATACTTTCCATTAATAGGCTCTAAGAGAAAAATAATTTTTTGATAAAGCCAGAGGACTGAGAGCCAAGTATTTTTCTCTCTTCCACTGGCATGGTGTCATGATGTCATGTACCTGAAGCAATTCTTTATTCCTAATTGACCAATAGAGACTTTCCAAAGCACTTACCGTGTGGCATTAGATACTGTGGTAAGCATGGCCCCTTGTCTGTATATGAATATTTTATGTTTTTATAGATACTTGTTTCTGATATCGTATATATTATATTGCCATGATTTTCAAAGTGACTAGTCATTTTGGGTGCCCAAATTGACACCTTTATTTTCTAGCCTCTGGAAGTGAGACCCCCCCCTTTTTGAGGTGTCTGAAGCTGGTCTACCAAAATCACTGATCATGTCTTTAAACCTTAGCATGTAGTTTAAAATGTTAGTGATATAACAAACTTTTTTTTACTGTAATGTGGATATTCAGTTTTATAAACTGTATACTATTTTATTTCTAGTCTAAGACAACTCTTTTTGATACCTATGACGTGGAGCTTACAAAAAAAGATGGACAAAGCCTTGGTATAACAATTGTTGGATATACTGGAACATCTGATGTAGGTGAGTTATACACTGACTAACTGATTATGAAAGACTAGAGCAGAGGTTTATCAAATGCCCAGACTGGCCTTATGTTTTTGGTGAAGTCTTTGATACATGCCACATAGCTCAACATGCACTTTCATTTCTTTAATGAGTTCGATGTCTGAGATTTAAAGACCTATTAGACTATCCAGTCCATCTCTCTGCCAGTGCAGGACTGTAGGCATCTCAACAGTGTTTAATGTGTGTGCCATCTTCACAAGGTGATTATTTTTCAGCAGACAGCTCTTTCATACTTTACACTAGTGTCTAAGTTCTGGGAGCACACCAAAATATCTGTATGTAACTATGACTGCACAGAGTGCTTTTGTACAACTCTACACATGAGAAAGAAGAAGAAAAGCTTTTTGTGATTTCTACATATCCCCTTACAAAATATATTTTTACAACAGAAAAGTGCATTTGTGTGAGATTTTTCACAAGGGATGTGTCTGATTTAAATTATTGAATCGCTAAAACTAAATTTTAGAGGATGAGCGAGGCCTTGATCCAGCAAAGCACTTAAGCACATGCTTCACTTCTGAGCATAAATACTTCACTTGAAGTCAAATTTATCATATGTAAGTGATTTGGTGGATCAAAGCTCGTATAGGCATGGAAACTGACCTGTCATAAAAAGGGACTTTTCTGAGCAGGGTAAATCAACTAGGGCAGTATAAGGGTGCATACATTGCTGCTCTTCTCTTGAGTGCAGATTTGGAATCATGCATAACTACTAAATTATGTGAGTGTTGTGATTTCAGTGTTCATTCATGACTAGGAGGAGATGAACTTCATTCTACTTATGGACCTAGGCCTCCAGAGGTGCATGGTTCTTAAGCACACATTTATTTAGAGCTTAACAAAAGGCCCAAATTAGTATTTTCTTTAATTTATTCGTTTTGTTTTTTTAAAGCAGATTCTTCAGGGATCTTTGTGAAAAATATAATACCTGGCAGTGCTGCAGATCACAGTGGCCTTATACAAGTCCAGGACAAAATTGTTGCTGTAAGTGAAATATTTAATTGGATCAGTTTTGGTATTTTACATATATCTGGATTTTTAAAACACACTCTACTAAAGCTTGTTCTTCATTCACACTAAAGCACATCCAATTTGTAAAAGGGAGGAACATTGGCAAATTTATAAATGTCAACAAGAATTAGTATTTGAGCTAATAGCTCTGGTTTGCAGTGGTTAGATTATTAGTGTACTACCAAAAATGAGAGAGAATTGTAAATAGTAAAAACAGAATAGATGTTTAGATTGAAGCATCTTAGAGCAGGGATCTTGATTTAGGGACTGATTTAAAGTACTGAGCATCTTCAGTGCCTGTTAAAGTTAGTGGGATTTGAAGGTGCTTGATATCTTGCAGAATTGTGTCCTTTACGCCCATCTATAAGTATTTAACATTGGGTTGACATCATCAAAATATTAGTAATGCATATGTTAAAAAAAAAATCCTTTTCTTTACAGGTGAAAACCTGCTGGATAAATGTCAGGGCCACGTTAACATGTAATGGCTAACTTTGCATTCGTAATACAAGTAGGAATAACTCTAAAGATTTCTTAACATGAAGAGAGAGAAATGACTATGCTATGATCTGAACAGACTGTTAATCTCTCAAACTCATCCAGGAAGCTCCATGCACAATACTGTGCAAGCTGCTGTCTGCACACAGTATCTCTGCTGAAAAGCAAATGTATTTTACATTTCTGTAAATCTAGTAAATTGCTGTTTTGTATTTGACAATGCCTGCTATCAAGGAGAAGTTTTTTTATTTTGTATTAAGAAGAAACTTTGAAGATGGCATTTATCCGATTATTTTGAAGTAGCTGAATTAATGCAATTCTTCTTTTGCAACCATTACAGTCTGTGAGGGCCATCAGTATAACTGAGAGATGAGTTGCACTGTTGGTTTACATATCTCTGCGAACGTTAGAACTCAGCCGTAATCTGATGTCTATAATCTGATGGTGTTTCTGTACTAGGTTGATGGGATTAATGTTCAGGATTGCTCCAACCAAGAAGTGGTGGAGGCTCTGCGTCGCACTGGCCAGGTGGTGCACCTTACCTTGCTTCGACAGAAACCTTCTCGTGCTTTCTCTTCAGGAAGATCTTTAGAGAGAGGTAGTCCTTTTTCTCCCTTTGCCAATGGTTCATTTAATTTTTCTTCCAATTTATAATGGCCAAAATAAACGTTTAGGGCCTGTTTCTGTGAGGTGCTGAGCAACCATAACTCTTGGGCTTAAGGGTCCTCTGCACAGAATCGGAGCCTTTGACGTAGGATGTAAGAGTGTGTGGGGAGTGGAGTTAAGAGCAAAGTTCCTGTAAACTGAACACAGAAGCAGCTAGTGGACATTGGTTAGCATATCATGTGTCCTCTGTACTACTTGGCTGACTTGAAAGTTTTTTGGATCTCTACAGAGCAGCCAAATATGCCAGCCTTAGTCCTGTCTGGAGCTGTAGAGACGGAAACTAATTTGGATAGTGAGAATGAGGAGGATCAAGAGGACAAAGATAATTTTGAAAATGAAAAGAAGCAAAATCTACACAAAATAGGTAGGTAAAACATCTTGCAGTGTGTTCTTTCCTGTATATCTACTGACTTCTTGAAATTCATTTCTTTAACCTAATTTTCATAATTATGGGACAGTTTGGCTTCCTTTTCCTTGCACAATTTTTATTTTTTGCTCTTCAATGCTTTTTTATTTAACTGAAACCAAAATCTAAGACATGAGGCAGTAAACTGTGAAGTTTTTCAGTGGTGGGAATGAAAAGGCACAGATGCATTTCTGGTTATGCTAGAGGGAAAAACAAGAGCATTTAGTGATTCTACTTATGTAGAGGAAGAGAAGTCAATGATGCCAAGGGACAGGGAAGTTGATAGAGTTGCTAACATAATGGAGGAGAGAGGGAGGTTTAGTTGAAGAAAGATGAGTGCAGGTTTTGCCATACTGAGCTTGAGGTGGTGGCAGGACATCCATGAGGGAGAAGCCAGATTGACAGTTGCAGATAGAAGACTGAACAGGGGTAGTGCCTGTCTTTATCCGTTTCTTTTTCAGTAAGTACTTCTGTTCTGTACAAAGGCTCACCTGTAGTCTCAGCTCAGTGTGCTGGAATTTAAGGAGTGTAGGCATTATTGATGTTTCATACAGGATAATGCAGTTAATCTGGTGATGCTGGGTTTATGAGTACTGTTGCTCTTTGGACTTCTGCAGAGCAATGACATTGGAATGGTTCTAAAGCTGGGTAAAGCTATCTGTGGTATATAATGTCCTACACCTCTTATCAAGAGTCCATGTTTGGTAGGACTCAATTTCCTTACAAAACTAAAAAGGCTCAAGATAATCACATTTGTCAGCTGCAACATGCTTTTTCATAACCTTTGTATCTTTTTTGCTTGCCTAAAATTTAAAAGCATTCATTTAGTTGGAAACTTTGTTCAGACTGAAACACTGTGTATAAAATTTCAGCCTGGAACAGAGTTTAATGGCCAGTTGAAATTCCAAAAATGGGTGCTTATTTTGGAAATGCTGACAGGCTCTTGATTATAATGGTGCTAAAGTAAACACTGCTAACTTAAAGCCCTGCCTCAACTCTGGAAGTGCCTTTTAAAAGTTAATGTAAAAGATGTGTTTTATAAAACATGAACTATTTTCCTTTAGGCCCAATTGGACTAAATTTTTATTAAATTTTCCTGAAGAGGTATTAAATAGTGATGCTGGCCCGCTAAACCATGTTTAAACAACTCTGTCATGATACATGGTTCAGGAAACAGTATGCATGGGGTCTTAAACTTTCTGCTAGGAGACTAGAGAGGCAATTCATTCTTACAGGTGCAGCTATAAGTTAAGACTAGATGAGAGTGCTTGTTTGTTTTGTGCAGCAGTATATAAAACCTGAAGAGAGAAGCTAGTTGTTTAGTCAGAAAGATATGAATCCAGACCTGGATAGAGAACAGCATGTAACATTAGGGAGGAAAAAGCTATTGGAGAAATTAAAAAGCTATGCTGTTTGAGAAATCTTCAATCCAAAGCGAAGGACACATCGTTACATAGTGAGCCTGTGAGAAGGGGCGAAGAGAAGATCTGCAAGACAAAGAAAAAGGTCAGCGTTTGAAAGTTCCAGGGATGCAGATCTTAGCCTACACTTAAAAGTTAGGCTGGCATAGTTACATTGGTCAGAAGTCTGAAAAAAAAACGCACCCTTGTTCGACGTAACTATGTCAACCTACCTCCAGTGTAGGAGAAGCTATGTTGACAGAAGAATGCTTCTGTTGACATAGCTAAATTTAGTTGGGAAGGTGGTGTTCCTACACCAATGGAAAAACCCCTATCATTGGTGTAGTCTATGTGTATACTACAGGGTTATACCAACAGAGCTATGCTGGTAAAGTCTCTGTAGTTTAAACACCCCTCAAAAAAGGCATTGTTTTCCAGGAACCCAGTGCTAGTAAGATGAGGAAGAAAAACTACATGAAAGCAGAGAGTAAAGAGGCAAAGTTCTGAAGATACAGAAAGTTACTGCTAATGCAAACCATTGCTGAGAAACAGTTCAATTTCTGAGGCCTTGTGTAATATAGATAATATATAGCATGTACCACAAACCGTGAAAACCAACCCAGAGAAGGGACCAAAAAATGGGGGGAGGGGAGGAGGAAGGAATCTCATGGTACTGGGTGGAGGCACTGGAATTAGATATTCTTGAACCAAACCTATAGATCCAAAATCTTTTAAATTTTCAGGAAGTTGTCTTTAATGGGCTGACATGTGAATTAGGGATTGTTTTGGGTGTGGGGGAATGATCTTAATTTTCAGTTAACTGAACACATTAAGACCCCGATCCTGAGAGGTGTTGAGTGAGCATTCATAGTGGTCATAGAAGTGCATATCTGACTCCACTGGGAGTTTTAGATGTTAAACACTTTTCAGATTCAGGCCATAATTTTGTAACAGAAAAAGGGAGTTCATAGATTCATGTATTATAAAGCCAGAAGGGACCATGAGTCTGTAAGCTAACTCTGGTTAAATTAACTGTCCCTATCTGGATAATCAGGACAGAGGTGACAAGTCTGGTAGATTCTGGGTGTGGTCAGACCCTGGTTTGGGACCACCTGATCCTGAATCCTGGGACGGGGGTCAGGGAATTAATTTCTTACTGGATGTCCATGGGGAGGTTAAACCCTATCCTAATGCGTGGATGCAGTTGACTGTAGGGGAACATAAGACCTCTGTTAGCAGGGCTGGCCTCAATGCTGACCTACTCCATTATCTGAGGACAAGATTGGGAGTATTTCTCTGAGTTACTGAGTGGAGTTAAGACAGCCTTGGACTGCCTAGAGAGGCTAATTCAGGAGATCCAGTCCCTGGGTGTTAGGTATAGGTGAGGAGCTGCACCCTGGAGTTGGGGTGTTTTGGACAAGAGGATACTCCCCCAGATAGGGACAAAATGATGGCATTGCCCCAAGAGGACTGGGGCATCCTAACTAGAGGGACCAACTTGGCCAGAGATCAGAGGGAGGATGAGACCTTCAGCCAGGCCTATGACCAGCTGTCAGTGGACAACAGAGAGGTAATAGACCCACATCAAGCAGAGCAGTACCCACAATTTAAGCTCCAGCGTGAGCGACTATACTAGCAGGAGAGAGACCAACCAACTTATGCAATTTGATCGCAGTTCCTTGTTCCCCAGTCTCATCAGTGGAAGTTCGTGTGGCTGGTTCATGCTGCCTCCACTGCAGGCCACTTCAGCATGAGGAGAATGTGGCCAGGATTCTAGGCTGCTTCTACTGGCCTGGAATTCACCAAGAGGTCAAAGAGTTCTGTAGCTTATATCCTAAGTGGCAGCTCCTTGGGCCTAAAGAAGGGTGACCAAAGCCCTTCTAGTTCCGTCCCCATTTGAGAGATCAAGATGGATCTGCCCAGACCCTGAGAAAAGAGTGCATCTGGTTATAAATGTATACTGGTCAGACCTGATTATGCCACCTGATATCTGGAAGCAGTCCCATGGCACTGCCCCAGTGCAAAGACTATTGCAGCAGAACTGCTAATGGTCTTTACCCACATCAATGTGCCTAAAGAAATCCTAACCAACTGAGGCACTAATTTTGTGTCTCATCTGTTGAAGGACGCTTGTGAACTATTAAAAATAAAGACCCTACAAATGTGCATCGATCGCCTGCAGACCAATGGTTTGGTCAAATGGTTCAGACCTGAAAAGGATGTTTATTACTGCATTCCCTACACACTGGGATCAACTGATCCCCCTCCTTTTTATTTGAGAGATGGGAGGTACTCCAGTCATCTACTAGATTTTTCGTGTTTGAACTCTTTTATATGAGAGACTACCTGTGGTATCTTAGACTTTGTCCATGAGATGTGGGACGAGCTGGCTCCTAGAACAGAGAATGTTGTACAGTACATACTAAAGCTCTAGAAGAGGCTTGAAATTCTGGTGACCTTCACCAAAGAGAATCTCTTTAAGTGCTCAGCTTGGCCCATAGTGAACCTTTAACAAAGGGATGCTGTAGCAGGGTGCTGGTGCAGGGCACCTAATTAGCCCCTGATCAGTCAGCCCCAATCAAGGGAAATAGATTGGGGCTGGGGAGAAGTCTGGTGGCTGGCCTTTAGAACTGGCTGCACCTGTGGGCTTCAAGGGCTATAAAGGCTGGCTGGCAGCCAGAAGACAGGGAGATGGCCAGGAGAAGGTCAGTCTCCAGGCTGAGGGCAGATTCTGGGTAAGAGAGGAGATTCGGGCTTGTAAGCTCTGTAAGTAGTATCACTGGTGGTGGGAGAACTTGTATAAATAAAGCCACAGGTGCTGCAGAAAGAGAAGCCTCTCTGTGCTTTATTGGGGCAGCAGAGGGCCCCAGGAAGAGAGGCAGGCGGAGGACCTTGTTACAGATGCATATATGTGTATTTAAACCTGGGTACTTCTGCTCTCTAGCACAATGTCCAAGCTGTTTACTAAGTGTTAAGGTCCATATTAAGTATTACATCAAGTGGAACCTATTAATTATGAAATCAGACAAGAGGAGACAATGCAGATCTACCAAAGTAACCTCCTGAAGGCCTGGAAGGACCGGGAGGGCTTGTTTATCACTTATCCATCTGAGCCAGAATTGGGACCCCAAATGTCCACATTCCTGGACCCTGACTCAATACAGATTAGGGGAAAACTTCCATCCAGAGTAAAGGGTCCAAGTGAGAAACCTTACGAATGCCTTCCTGATGGGGTTTCCACCCCAGCCAGAATGAACTTACTTTGTTCAACATCAGGGACAGATAGAGTTGGGACAATGCACCTGGGAGAACTCCCTACTGCTTCCCAAAAAAAAAAGTAGGATGCAGTGAAACAGGAGCTCTGCACCAGGTTGGAGCTAGAGGTCACTGAAGAATCCCACAGTGACTGATGACACCCAGTTGTGCTGGTCCCTAAACTGGATGGCATGATCCAGTTTCTGTACAGATTTTTAGAAAAAGTTAATGTGATCTCCAAATTCAACACACATCCTACGTCCCAGGTGGATGAACCACTAATCCAGATGGGTGAGACTCAATATAGTACAACATTAGATTTTACCATGGAATACTAGAAGATCCGGCTTATACCAGAATCATGTGAGAAAACTGCCTTTGCTGCTCTGGTTTATATCCATTAAGGACTATGCCCTTTGGCCTCTATGGTGCCCTAGTGACATTTCAATGGCTCCAATGACCCAGTTCTCTTATCTCCTGGTTCATATGCTGCAGTTTATTTACAGGATGTGGTCATCTATGGCTGAGACTGGGAGGCCCACCTGCAACTGGTTGCCACTGTCCTCCAAACCCTGTGAGAAGCCAGCCTAACCACAAACCCAGCAATGTGTAAAATTGGAAGGATGACATCATCTAACTGGTATATCCTGTGGGGAAAGGTCAGGTCCAATCCCTGTAGACAAAGTTCAGGCCTTAAAAGCCTACCCAAACTTAACCACAAAAAACAGGTCTGGAGATGCTTAGGGCTCACAGGTTATTACTGCTGGTTTGTGCTAGGGTTTTTTATGATAACGGCATCCCTCGTGGACCTGTTTAAGGACAGCTGTCCCTGGGAAGTTTTGATAGCCTGATGTCTGCAAAAAAGCATTCAAAAAATGGAAAGGCCACTTGTGTAAAGAGCCTGTCCAGTTCACCCCAAACAGAAAACACCCTGCTGTGTTTTCAAAAGAACTTATTTTGCAGACCAATGTGTTGGAAGTAGGCCTGGGGGCAATCATATATCCAAGAAGTAAATGGAGAGAAACATTCCATGCGATTTTTTTTTTTTTATTATTATTTTTATTTTTTTAGCCACAAGCTATTCCCTCGGGATAGAAAAAGAAACCCTGGTGGTGAAATGGGCTGTGGATTCTCTCTGATATTACATCCTGGGAAACCCATTGAAGCTGGACACCGATCATGCCCCTTTGAGGTGGTTAATTGCTCTGAAAGACACGAATCCCTGCCTTATGCACTGTCTCTCTAGTCATATGCCTTTCAATTACAGCATAGAGCTGGAAAGGCTCACCAGAAGGTGTGTTTTGGTTTTTTTCCTGAGGGACAGAGGGCATAGACAGCTGGCCTGGTTCCTCGGATGCCATCTTGAAGGGGAGGGTGTGTGATGGGGTATACAAACCACACATTGGGCAACATTATAGGGTTAATGAGCTGATGTGGGCTCAGGTGGCTCCATCCCACCACACCTGTGAGAGATGTCTGACATGGAGGGAGGAGCTCAAAATGGGGAAGCCCAGCTCAGTTGAGGGTAGACAGGAGGTTCTTGGATGGCCACAGCCTGGTAGTCCCACCCTGAAGGATGGAAGGGCCTGCTTCACCTTCTGAGAGCACTATTCCTCTGTATTTGCCTGCCAACTTAGTTGGGGGCCACAACTTGACAAGGGCTCCTGAAGAAAGAGAGCTTTACCACAGTTGTGGAATAGTTCATTGGTGTTAATTCTCTTTGTTAATTGACAACCCTGGAAATGGCAAACTAGTTGGGTCTCTGCCAGAGGGCTGAGCCTCTTATGACTGGAATTGGAGTAGAAAAATACCTGGATGGAGCAGAGCAGAGGCGCAGGTGAACGCTGGGTCCCAGCCCAGAGGGTGAACTGGAGTAGGAACTCACATGCTCCTTGGTATTCCTCTGAGTTGGAAGGATTGTCTGGATGTCCATGCAAATAGGCAAGGGTAGGCATTTGTTTGCAAGATGCATGAGAGTAAGTGAATATTTTTGTGTTTGTGGAATTATGGTTCATGCATGAAGCAGCTGGGAGGTAAACACGGTGATCAGTCTGTACCTGATAATGAAGCAAAGTGGGGCTGAAGAAGAGCATCTATTGACAGAAACCTACATTTAATAGTTAGAGAACAATACTTACCCCATATTTTGATGAATCTGTAGTGTAACTATAGAAGCCTATCTCTAAAGAATCTATTGCAGGCTTAATTCTTGATATAGTTCAATAAAGAAACAATGATCTGACTAAATCTGACCTGAAATCCTTCTGTGCTTGCATCTCTTGAGTCTGAGGTCAGATATATATGTACAATGAAGACTTCAAACTGGAATCTGAGCTGCTTGGTTCTATACAGAGAAATTCTGGTTAGCCAAGTTTACCTCAACTGTCTATCTGATGTGACAGAAAGTAGTTGGTAGGGATCTAAAGCTACATGTGGCTCAACACTGGGAGGGAAAAATAATTAGCATAGAGACCTGATCTCTAGAGGGTGTTGCATTGTAATGCAAATAACTCCAAGCCTTTGTTTTTAACTGTTGCTGTTTGATTCTTCCATTGTTACTGAAATAATGGAATAGCTTACAATTCCAAGTAGTAAAGCGATGTAATGAGGATTGTGTTTCAAGTCTGATTTGTTAGTTCTCTCCTCTAATATTGAAAAGTGAAGGAGATTTTCAAAGGCACCCAATTCCTCTTGACTTTTGATGGGAGTTAGGCTTCCAACTCCTAAGGTATTTTGTCTAATGGTTTAACAAAACATTCAACATTCAACATTCAAAATGACACGCACGCACTTGAAGTCTGAAAAGAGCTGCTGTTGTGATTTGCGTTCCAATTCCGGTCAGATGACATGTCAGTGATACCAGTGTTCTGTTATTTGTCCAGACTTGTGACAATATTATGGCCATTTAAAAATAGTTTTCCGTAAATTCATTCTCCAGTTGCTGCTGCTAATTGAAATTTTGCTTTAGAGTTAGACTCTTACCAGAGTCTAACTCTTACTCTTACTCAACATTACTTAGGCTAGGAACTTTATATGAGTGCTGAGCTTCTGGATGAGGTCAAATGCAGGGCAGCCAGTCATTTTATGCTGTCTAGCCCTGTCAAATTGTCTTACATGACTATAATACTGCCTTGGTTGCGTAAGTAAGAAAGCTGAAAAGACGTAAATGTCAAGATAGCCAAGTTCTCATGGAAGACTGGTTTAGAACTGGAGCTCATATTAAAGCTCATGTTACTCACTGGCCTAATTAAACCAGACAAGCCTTTATACCTGCCAAATGTATAAATAAAGTCTGCTGCTGCATTGTGCTGATGCAGTCCCTTGATAACGGCAATGTCTTGTCAGGTGTTTACTTCTCAAAAGGGGTTGGTGTGGGAAGGGCGGTAGCACTGCTCTGTAGTGGTGAATGTTTAAATAGCAACAAATTATAAAGCCGTGTGAAATTTGCTTTGCAATCTAAAAGAGTGATTTATTTATGGTATTAAATGGTACAGAACTTACATCTCATCAATGCAGCCATCACCTTTTATGCTTCTCAACTGAATAAATTTCACTGTAGCAGTAGCTGACATTTGCATTGTTTTCTTGCAAAAGTCTGTTCTGATTTGCACTGCTTGATAGACCCAAATTAATGTATTTTTTTATTCTTCTGATCATTCCTCATAATCTTTTATTTAAGCTACATCTTTACTGAAGTAAATGTACTTGGCAGGGTTTAGTAAATTTAACATTCACTTTTATATTTTAGGAAGAGACTCAGACTCTCCAGAAAAGGAGTTGAAATCCAAGTGGGGAAAACTACTGGGACCTGATTATGAAGTCATGGTATGTTATGTTTCTTTAAATTGCAACGCTGTGAGCTTAATTTTACAAGCTGCTCAGGGGTTGGAACAGATCAGTAGAGTAGCATTTTTTGTTTTTCCTGAACATTCAAGGTTGAAATATAGGGATGTTATAATTAACACATTTTTGTTCTGTTTATGTCTGTACTATTGCATAACTGTGAGTAATGTTTTGGTTGTTTTTTTAAATCAATCTCATTTTTAAATTTGTAACATATCAGCCACTTAAAATATTTGGCATTTTTATGATGGTTTTTATGATCTGTTTGTTTTATTGTACGCTTAGAAAAGGCTCAGGATATGAGTCGTATGTTTCATAATTAATCTTACATTTTTATTAGAAGAATGATTATCAAATGTATTTAGGAGAAAAGGAAGTAGTTCAAGTTAGGTAAGGGTAACTTTGTGGTGCTAACTGCCCTTTAGATTTTTCTTCACCTCTTATTAGAGAATTGTCAAGGAAGAGATTGATTACATTTCTAAATACGAATCATCACAGGGGGAATGACCAGGGTTTTTTTGTATTCATTACTGCTTTTTAAGACTGAGTGCGTTTTTAAGTAAAACATTCAAGCCAACATCCTTTTCTGATGACCTTAAAAAAACTATTTATCTTTGCAATACATGTCCACTTGATTCAGAGACTCTCTTATTTTTACTGTTTGGCAGAACTATCACTCCAAATGTCTTGTTGGAAGATTTAAAGTAGCATTAAGAGGTGTCTGGAGGAGCTCCCTTCTCTGCAACCCATTAGTGCTCCGTTAAGAACTTTGAAGTCCATATAAGACTGTGTTTTGATTCAATAAATCTAGTTACCCACGCCAACTGCTAGATATCCCCATCCTTGCACTGCCAGAGCCTGACATTACTTTCTTTAGCACCATCCCATTTTCCAATATATGTATGGGAAGTAAAGCTGGTTCATGAAGCTCAGTAGGCAAAATGTTCCTTTCATTGTAGCAAATGTGGTTGTGATGGTGAAAATGTCAAAATTTGGCCCATCTGAATAATAAAAGGTCATGGCTGATCAGTACCTTTTTCAAAGTATTTGTTTTCTTCCTTTGCATATACCTCTCTTCCATTTAGCAAAATCTCGCTTTACCATGACGCACAGTTTGGTGTAAGCCTGATAAGGCAAACCCTTACATAGTCCTTACAGTCACACACAGCTCCATTTAAATCAATAGGACTACTAAGAGTTTGAAGGATTGAGCCCTTTCTGATCACTTTATCAGCCATCAACTCTTTCTGAGGTGAGGGGCTGATTACTGAGTGTGGCATTTAGATCCAGTCCAGCTATGTGATTTTGATAGCTTGTGGTGATAACCCTATGGCACCAAACTGGACCAAGACATGCATTAAAAATTAAAAAGCATAATTTTACTGTCGGCTATTCTTATAATCAGTCCTCTATTATAATTCGGCACTCTATTAAAGTTTATACTAGTAGTATTTAATTGTCATGGTGTACAATTTTTAGGTGGTTCATGTGGACATGCCAATTACAGATGATGCTGAGCTCCAGAAATACTCAAAGGTTTGGAATCTTATTTCATTTTCTCTTTTTTTGAGATGGGCATGAACCAAAACCCTAGAGACGAATACTTCTGAAATATGGGGAAGTTCCAGTGTTGGCTCTAGCCAGGGCTGGCTCCAGGCACCAACTAAAGAAGCAGGTGCTTGGGGCAGCCAATACCAAGGGACAGCCCTCCGGCCGCTATTGGGACAGCATGTCCGGGTCTTTAGCCGCAATTTGGTGGCGGATCCCTCTTGGAGCAAAGGACCTGCCTCGAATTGCCACCAAAGAGTGGAGCAGTGCGATCGCACTGCCGCTTTTTTTTGCCGCTTGGGATGGCAGAAAAGCTGGAGCGGCCCTGGCTCTAGCTAATCTCTCGGAGAAATACTGCCTGCCAATGCTGCTTATGTATACTGGGTCTGAATTCCTTCACATGCCTTTTCTGAAAGAAGGAAAACCCAAACCCAAAAAACCCCACATAGGAAAACAGGCCATGCAGAGTGTCCTAAATCTCAGACTCTGTCGGGCAAGTGGGGAGCATAACTTTCAAGAATCTAGGGCCCCTCACTTCTAAATCTGGGGGCTGCTGGCTTCAGTGCTTTAGCTGATGCCAGCTATTGAGATAGGAGTTGGAGAGAAGCAAGAGTGGCATCTTAAATAATACCTGGAAACCACTGCAGACTATGAGGCAGTGTGTCACACTGACTACAATAAACTTTTTGCTAGGTAAGGTCCTAATGCTGTAAGGGATTTGCAAGTATGGACTCTTACTACTGTAAGGAGTCACATTGACTGCAGTATCAGAGCCTAAATGGGCATCTGTCCAGAAGCAACTGGGTGCCAGCAAGACCACAAGTTGTGAACTTGAGTGATAGAAGGCAGGCAAAGTTCCTAAATCAAGGGAACAGATATTATCTCTATCTTCTTTGTTTCTTCACAGCCTGCTAGCTTGTCTGGATTGAGCCTCAGCTAGTCTGCTCAGAAAGTTTTCCTAATGGTTGCAGATATTTGCTATGTGGAGTTTTACTAGAGAGGAATACAGTACTAAGGTTGTCCCTAGGGAAATGGCCAGCACAAAATCAATGAAATTCCTTGTGGAAATATGGATACAAGTGATAGCAACTATTTGAAAAAGATGCTTCAGGGAGATATTCCCTGCCCCAAAGACTGATACAAATATCATCAAGAAATGAGATGACTGATTGTATGGTTAGGTTTTATTGGCTTCCTGTAAAATAGTGATTATGATCCTGTGACAGATGTGGCAATTTCCTGCAATACTCTTGAACGACTTTATTAAGTTTGTGGACTGGGATTGTATGTCATCTCTTTAGGGGGAGATATGTGACTGACATAAAACCTGGAAGTTCAAAAGTCTGACACATTTTCAGTAGTCAAGTATGGACTTTTGGGACAATAAGTGTTACATGGATTTCCTGGGGAATACCTCAGGAGAGGTTAATGCAAATTCTCCAACTCTGGTAATGCAAAAACCTAGAGTTATGAAGCTATGCTCTGAGGCAAGGGTCTTGTCTGCTGATTACCTGTTACAGAGTGCCAAGACCAAAGGGCCAAGCTGTATAAAGAAATAGCAGATCCTACACAGCCTGGGTTTTGGTTCTGGATTCAAGACTGATATGAACTTGTACTGGGGGAAACCCAGTGGTTGGTTATGAAGGACTAAAATATATCAGAGCTCTAGGCTGAAGTTAGGTGATCTCTCATAATTTTTTTAGCATATATTTAAGAACTTTTATTGTTTTTAATGTTTTTCTCTGTAATGCCATTACCTTTATGAATGAATGTGGTCGCTTAGAAGTTGTATGGTGACTTAGAACTTTGGGCAGTAAACTGTCCGTAGCCCTCAGAGAGAAAGCAAAGCACAGATGCTAGCCTTTTTAGGCAATCTAGCTTGCTGGGCATATCACAGTGGAAGGCAAGGAGTTGCATAGCCTTAAAATCCCTGATCAAGAGGGAATGGGACATGGGTCTCTGTCTAGGAGAGGTGATGACTGGGAGCTGTAAGCCTAAAGAGAGTGCCCTTGATTAACCATAGAGAGGGAATACAGGTGCCTTTACCCTGAGGCTGTCACAAGTAAGATCTTCCTCTTTTGGACATGTCTTTAGTGGAGAGTAACTCAAGTTTTAGACAGAGGGTAGATGTCAGGTGCTTTTTTTAGGGTGGTCTTATACATCCACCTCTCTTCTGTTTTGTTTTTTTCCAGTTTATCGCTGTAGTGATATTTTTGAGAAGATAGGGATGTACGTTTTTCCGAAAGACGGACTGTGCAAGGAAAAAACTGCAATCAAATTGAATAGAAAAATTAGCAAAATTTGTGTGATGCAACACTAGTTATGTCAGAGTCAGGATTTAAATATGCTAATGTGCAGCTAGTTTAATTTGAATTGGTCAGTTATTGAAAGTTGAATGCATTTGCTACATATAGGAATATATATTTGTAAACATAGGCACTGCTTATTTTTTTGCAGCTATTGCCTCTCCACACTTTGAGATTAGGAGTTGAACTCGATACATTTGATGGACATCACTATATATCTTCAATTGCTCCAGATGGTCCAATTGCTATGCTTGGCCTACTGCAACTGGAGGATGAACTTCTAGAGGTAAAGTCCACAGAACTAGAAATGAAGTGTTTGTTCTTTCTGCTCAGACTCTTTTTAAAAATATGCTTTTATGGCATTTTAGGCTGGCTAATGCATGTGCACAGTAGTATCTTTTAAACAATTAATAAGTAGGAGGAGCATGGGGTTAGGAGTCAGAAAAGCTGGGTTCTGTACTATTCTGACTCTGCCACAGGCTTCATGTAAGATTAGAGACAAGTCAGTAAATTGTTTTGTGCCTTAGTCTTGCCATTGGTAAATGGGAAAATAATGCTACCCTACCTTTCCAAGGGTCTTGTCAAGTTTATGTAATTATTTGTGAAGTGCTCAGATACTAGGGAGATGAGTGCAGTGATGATGTTTGTATTAGGCATACTTTTTATCTATTGTACCTGAATTAAAAGTCTTTGGCCTTGTCCATGCTAAAGGGAAAAGTTGATCTAAGCTACACAATTTGAGTTACGTGAATAGCATAACTCAAATCGACATAGCTTAGATCTACTTACCATGGGATCCATACTATGCAACATCGATGGGAGACGCTCTCCCGTCGACTTCCCTTACTCTTCTCTAGCAGGAGGAGTACAGAAGTCGATGGGAGAGCGATTGGTGGTTGATTTTTAGCGGGTCTTGACTAGATCCACTAAATCGACCGCCGATCCATCGATCACCGCAGGGTTGATCCTCCGATAAAAGCCCTTTGAATAGTTAACTTTTGGTTGGTAACCTCTCTGAATATTAACCACCCTCAAAAACCCCACAAGCAGCCAGTCACATTGCAGTGATAGTTTTGTTATTTCTTTCACTCTCTGGAACTTGGATATGGAATTCAAAGACAAAACTTGTGTGTATGAGCAAGCAGAGTGTGTTAATCATTAATCTGCACAGAGGAGGTATTGGGGTGTGGCTTGTGCTGTTTTGGTGTGATCAGACCAGAATGAGGATCTGTTTACTTTGGAGAAATACATGTAAATATTTTAATGACCGGATATCAAGGATAAAACAGTAATTTTTTTCAATTGATTTTTTTTGCTGTTTCTTAATTTTTTCATGTCTTAATAAACTCTATGTAGGGTGGGGACGTGTAGGGGTGAGAGTAATAGACTTCTCAAATTAAACTTTACTGGACATTTTGAATCTGAACCTCCTCCTAGTGGCAGCAAAGAACAAAGTCCCACTGGCTTCAATGAGAAAAGGATCAGGGTCTTTGCTAGATTAGTTCATATTTGGTCCAGGGCTCAAGTGGCCTGGGCTCTGGTCATTATTAATTCTTTTTAGCACCAAAAATGCCTGCTTCTATCACTGAGAACTAATGTATGTTCTTGTATTATTGCGTAACAGAGGAAATCTGGATTTCCACATGACAGGGTTAATGGAATGTTGAAAGTGTTATTTAAATATCTTGGCCATTAAACAAAAATTTGAATACTAAAAGCAAAAAAACCCCACACTCTGGAAAAATGTTATTGTATAAAGAATAAATCCATAAGTATGACCAGCGCTAGTGAATTTTATAATTTTTAACACCCCTTTCTCCTCCCCCAGCTTAAAAAACAACTGAAACAAAACTGTGCTCTAGGGCAAAAACTATATATGCCAAGTTTCAGCCTAGAGAATGTTTTTACAGCCAAGCTATAAATTCCCTTAACTAGGGGCTTGTAATGGAAATTATGACAGTCCCTTAACTAAAGCGAACAGCATTGCACAGGTGCTGATATAACAACTGGATATAGTATGGATTAATAATTAATGAGGGAGATACATTTTTAAATGTATAGCAAGTTTAAACATTTATAAAGATCTATTTGATAGAAATCATAGTACTTACAAAAAATTCCTGTTTTCACTGATTTTCTTGTGGTGGTTTCATTGTGTCCATTGCCTCCTTGTCACTCTCCCAATCTGTTCTGTTCTAAAACTTCCATTACTGTCATTCAGTGGAATGGCTAGTATGGAGTGATCAGTGGATGGGGCATCTGGCACCCTTTCTGCTTAGAGATTGATATCCAGCAGCTATAAGAGAGCAGCGAGGGAGTCCCCAAGTCTGCTGGTGGACATCAAGTAGCCCTTGTCCATCAATCACAGAACACTGAGAGATGATAATTTCCCACCACACTAGCACTCCAAATGCATTTTAAAATAACAACAACTTTGCACTGATATTTTTGTTTAAATAATTAATTAAGCGTTTAGCCTAATAGCTCAGCAGTCACAGCAATGCTGGATTACAGTTTCTAGAGCTCGTTGAAAACATCTGCCATTTTAGAGGGCAGGAAAACAAGAATTCCAGTTCACAACAAATATCAAGGTTTCAACTTGCAGGTTCTTTCTGATGTGGAACGAAAACAAGGCCTTTCTCATGAGTTTTTGCCAAACAGCTCCATAGAGTTAGGTGATGCCTATGCTTATGGCAGCATGTAAAGTACAGGCATTACGCATGTAGCTCCATACAGCAGGGGAAGGCAATGGGGAAAGGCTCCAGAAGCAGGAGGCTACCTTGCTAAAAATGACAGTGCAGACGTGGGAGGCACTGCTTAGGCATATAAAGAGCCAAGAAGGGTATATACCCGGGAGATTCAGGCATGCAGAGCCCACTATTCGCCTAAGCAGTGCCTCCTGTCTACATTGCTACTTACTGCACTGCCTACTGCTACACTGTGCTGGTTGGTCTTGCAGCGTCTGTACTCTGTATGCTGCTATAATGTAGACATAACTCCAGGGTCTGCATGTGTCTGTCCTGCTTCATATAAATAATTGTTAGGCCAAGATAAAGACATTGACTCCATTGCCTCACAGTTAGGACATTCACCTGGGATAGGGGAACCTCAGATTAAAGTCCATGTCCCAGCTGATTGCCATTGTCACTGGGCCATTGGCTATTCTGAGGCATGTCTCTCTCTTGAGTTGAGAAACCTTTGTGATGAAAATTTTGTTGAAACAGAGATGAGTCTGTGACCAGCTTCTGTTTCATAAATCAGCATTTCCCAATAAAAAATATTTTGTGGGAAAATTCCTGACAAGCTCTGCTGACTGTATAACTCTAGATGAGCGGTTCTCAAACTGGGTCGGGACCCCAAAATGGGTTATGACCCTGTTTTTAATGGGATCACCAGGGCTGGCAGTAGACTTGCCAAGGCCGAAGTCGAAGCCTGAGTCCAACCACCTGAGGCCGAAGCCAGAGGGCTTCAGCCCTGGGTGGCTCGGCTCAGGTTGCAGGCACTCTGCCTGGGTCTGAAGCCCTGGAGCTTTGGCTTCGCCCCTCTCCACCCCCACCCCCACCGCAGCTGGGGCGGCGGGACTCGAGTGGGCTCGAGCTTTGGTCCTTGCTGCTGGGGTCACGTCGTAATTTTTGTTGTCAGAAAGAGGTCACGGTGCAGTGAAGTTTGAGAAACCCTGCTCTAGATTATCTCCTCAATTGTGTTACAAAGTTGAGAGGAAAATGGTAGGTTCTTAAACAGCATAACCCATATTTAAACTACACAAACACAAAGCAAAGGAGGAAGAAATGAGCTTATCTAAGGAAAAGTGATGACTCTGGAAGATAGTTATATGGTGTGGTATGGTATGGGGCATGTAATCTTAACCAAACCAACCTAGATCACATCTACAGGGATGGAGATACAGGAAATGACATTGGGCAGATCTTGACTTCAGTAGACATACGCACTGCTTGGTAGGTGTAGAATCAGGGTGTTTTGTCAAGTCATTGACACTTGGTGAAATTCTGCATTCTTTGTATATGTAATATTTTTGCAATGCAACCAAGTGTAAAACCAAGATACCTTCTTTGTGTGGACACTACCAACTGTTAAGTTGAGAGAGGGTGGAAAACTCTTCATATTTAGGTTTCTTAAAAGAGGAGGGGGGGAGAATATTATTGCAGTAAGCTACTTTGAAGGGAATATTTCACATAACCACCATCTGTAAAAATCATTAGCGATTGCCTTGCGGTATTCTGTTATCACTGAGCAGCTTAAGTTTATAGGATGATAAGCCTTAATTTGTCAGGACTTTCTGCTGAATTGCTTATTGTAATTGCTTTTTCTTTTTATTGTGTAAAGCATTTATGTATATTCTCTCACGGATCTAGCTCATCTCATCCATTTGACTATTTCTTTAAAGCCTGCAACAGTTGTTGAAGTTTGGACTTGGTGCATTTGATTTAGAACTGCTCAATCTTCCGAATTTTGAGTTTTTGGTGAAATATTTCCTCAAACTCAATTTTTTTATGCCAACACACCAATTGCCTCCCCAGGACGTTTTGGGATTTCCAACCAGCTCTACTTCGGCTTCATGATTGATCCTAACTGGTATCCTTGCTGGCAGACGTGGCAGAGAAACCATGGATTGACTGGGACATGGAGAATGAATAACACTCTCAACCTGGCCCATGTAGACCATAATTCAGGCACATGGGTGGGTCAGTGGGCAGGAGTTTGCATTGCCAGTGGGATGCCTGTTGATGAGAAGAGCACTTCAGTCATGTGGGCTGTCAAGCCAGCAGTTTATACAGGCACTGAAAAGTGCTTAATAAATAAAACGTTCTGATATTAGGACTAATTTCTAAAAGCACTTTAAACTAGAGTCAAGTACTGCTGAAATCAGTTTTCCTGTCTGTGCATTTGGGGAGGTTGCGAATAACTTACCTGGAAGGAACCCAGAAAGAACGACTACCATAGTGAAGGGATTAAGACCAAAATGGCTGCTGTAGGAGGTGTTGGGACTAAAAACACAGAGGGCAGGAAATGAATGAAGGGAAGTTGAATAAAACAGAAGACGCAGATCACCACTATGTAATAATAATGAAGTCACTAGAATCCGGAGATGGAATAACAGCCTTACAGTAATTTATGTATATTTTAGGGGGTACATTAACTAAACCACTCAAGCTTCACTGGAATCCCTCAGTGAAATTAGACCTTTATATACAGTTGGGGAGGACAATTATTGCATACAGTGTAATGGTTTAAAGTAAACGAGAGAATATTTTTATTGCAGAACCTGATCAATATCCTTTTAAATATCTGAATAGTGATGCGTGCTTTCTCTTTTCTGCCTAGGTAAATGGAGTTCAGCTTTATGGAAAATCCCGCCGTGAGGCAGTTTCTTTTCTGAAAGAAGTGCCGCCTCCGTTCACTCTGGTTTGTTGTCGGCGCCTGTTCGACGATGGCGGCGAATCCTTTGTGGATGAGCTCAGCACCATCGAGGTTTCGTCTCCAGAGCCAAAGGTAGCGATAAGAGATTGTATAGCTCAGCTGAGCAGAAGTTCACTAACTTTCTAAAGACAGTGTTTTGGCTTTCCTCTTGTTTGCTTCAACCAATTTCAGCTCTTCAAAACAAAAATGTGTGAAATCCATTTGCTTGGATATGTACATCAGCTCTTTGTACCCAACTTTCTTGCAAAATAGTCTTTTCGTATCATCACTATTTCACATGGAAATGCAAAGCAGGTTAAAAAACATGAGAAACCAGCTCAGTAAGAGGGATGTACTTTGTACTTATGTAGAGTCATCACTTCTAATCTTTAACAAAAGCTCATTGTATTATTTCCTGAGGGTTATCCATGTGCTTCATGCTGTTGGAAACATGAAAGGTAACATCTGGTTCCTGTCCAGTGGTGTTTCCAATCCCAGTAAGATAAACCACACAGCTCTGATATCATAATACAGCCAGATGATAGGATTCAGCACTGATTGTTTGTTTGTTTTTTTTGTCAGAAGTTGTTGACTTGTTCAAATCGCTTTGCTATGTCCGATGTCCTATGTGGTTTTTCAAACACCTCTCAGAGTCCTTTTCTTCTTCCTTGCATTAATCCCATCAAATGGTGTCCACTCTGTGAGTTCTCTCCCTCCAAAGTGTTCTGTTCAGTGCCATATGCTTAGGGCCCTACCAAATTCGCAGTTGTGAAAAATGCTGGGAAATCTGGTCTCCCCCGTGAAATCTGGTCTTTTGTGTACTTTTATCCTATACTATACAGATTTCACGGGGAAGACCAGCATATCTCAAACTGGGGGCCCCAGCCCAAAAGGGAGTTTGCAGGAGGGTCACAAGGCTATTGTAAGGGGGTCACAGTATTGCCACCTTTACTTCTGCGTTGCCTTCAGAGCTGGGCAGTTGGAGAGTGGTGGATGTTGGCCACCCAGCTCTGAAGGCAGTGCCATAGGCAGCAACAGCGCAGAAGTAAAGGTGTCAGTACCATATCATGCCACCTTTATTTCTGCACTGCTGGTGGCAGCGGTGCGGCCTTCGGAGCTGGGTCCCAGCCAGCAGCCACAGAACTTTCTGCAGCCAGGAGAGGTTCCTGGAGATGGGTTTGAACCAGCCTTGGGAAGGGCCCCTGCAGGGGAAGAGGAAATCCTGTCGCTCACCAACCTGGCCAGGACCAGCAGCTGGAGTGTGGCGTATGGTAAAGCCCTCAGCCAGGGTGCCCCCTGTCCCCTCCCCTCTCTCTCTCCGGGTCCAGCACTCAGGGATTAAAGGGGTCTTGGGCTGGCTATGTGTGGGTGGATGTGTGACCACGGAAACCTGTCCCCAACCATGGTGCCCTGGGTGGTCGTCCACCCATAAGGCTGGCCCTGTCCACCCACAAAGTGTTCTCCAGCTGCCCAGCTCTGAAGACAGCGCCACCATCCCCAGCAATAGCACAGATGTAGGGGTGGCAACACTGTGACCCGCCCCTCCCCGCCACTACAATAGCCTTGCGACATCTCCCCCACCATTGCCCCCTTTTGGGTTGCGGGCCCCACTGTTACAACACTGTGAAATTTCAGATTTTAGTATCTGAAACAGTGATATTTATTATTTTTTAAATCCTATAACTGCAAAATTGACCAAAATTGACTGTCAACTTGGTAGGGCCCTACGTATGCTCTATCACACCACATGCTAACATGTCTTCCTTTATGCCATTCTGCCACTTCTTGGGCTGGCCTCTCTCTTTTTTTCTTCGTTCAGTCTTGGCATATTGGAGTCTCTTACTCATAGTTTGCAGGACTGTGGTTTATATGCTCATGCCATTTGAGCCTGTACTCACATTTTTTGCATTTAGGGAGTGTTACTCTGAGCATATCTCTAGCATACACATTCCTCACCTGGTCTCTTGCTTACATCACTCGTCTATCTCAAAATTCGTATTTCTGTGCAACATCATTTGCTCATGTTTCTTCTTTGTTACCCAACACTCTGCAGCATGCTTGAAAAATGGATGGACCACAGTTTTACAGACTTTCCCTTTTACGCTTACTTGTATCTTCCTTTCACACCCTGCACCACTTATCTCTCTCCTTTTGAGTCAAGCATTCATTATCCTCACTCTTATTTAATCCTCTGTTTTCTCAGGTTCTGGACCCACAGATAATTGAAAGTTTGCATTTTCAATATTGACTGCATGTCTAGTTTGAAGGATAATTCTACGGTGTTCATATAATTGAAATTACATACCATGTTCTTTCTCTGATTATTTTGAGCCTCTGTCTCTCCAACACATCTCTCATTTTATCAAGATCCTCTTGTAGACTATTTTTCTTCTCAGTATATAGAATCTGCAAACAACATGCACCAAAGTGGTTTCGTCAGTATGTTCCTTGTGGGGTATCCAGGATGAGGTTAAACAAGAAAGGGCTTAATGCTGATCCCTGACACACTCTCACCTTTGCCAGTAGTTTGTCTGTTTCATCAGTAGAAGTTCTGAGTGTTGACCTTACATCTACATAACGGTTTGAACAAGCCACACATACAGTTCTGATATCATTTTCTTCCTCATATACCACCAGATGACTTTCCTAGGAGAATCAACATTTTTTTTTTTTTTTTTTTAGAGTATGAACATGAGATCGGGTAGGAAAGTTTGGAGCATTGTGACATTTGTGTTTTTATATACATAAACACGTTGTGCCAAGGTAGCTTTTGGTAGTGGATGTCCCAAACTCATTAACTCAATGAGAGCAGGACTTGGCTTTAATTAGTGTAGTAGTGACAGAATAGCCCAAGTCTTTGGGTGGGTTGAAATGAACCATGGTGAGATATTCTGGAACTTAAATAGAACATTGTGAATCTGCATGTGAAAGTTACATTTCATTAAGCAATAACAAATCTAACTGATTTAGTGACATTTTCTCTTTAAGGCTCAAGCACAAAGTGTTCAACAGAGACCCAGGAACACTTTAAATTGTTGTCATTTGTACTTGACTAGAAGGTGTCTGGATTTTGAGTGATGCTTTGACTTTTTCATGTTCCTAGGCTATGACAGTATTTTAGGTAATGTGTTTTCAGTGAAAGATATTTCATGTTCACGACTTTAATGTGGTTTACTCAGGTAGGTCACTAAAAACTTTATTGTACTATAAATACAAGGTATGTAAATCACTAAGCTAGCATGCTGACTATGTACATCACATACATCATTCTTCAGCTTAATAGGTGAGCAGGAGCTTTGAATTATACTAAATCTAAGCCTTGCTCCCATTAGCTGATTACTTCCATCTTGCAAATCAAGGTTTTATGTAAAACTGGGAAAACAGGAGCCTTAGCACTTATTTCCATGGGAGAAGCCTTAAAAATCCCAAATTAAGTGTTGAATCTTATAACATTCTTCCATTATAAAATGTGTACTCCTGGTTGCCCCTTCTCCCTGATTTAGATTCTGCTTGATAGGATGGCCTTCCTAGGAGGATAGGTTGGCCAGTACTATGGATAGTCTGTTCAGTAGTGGAAGCGCAAAGAGGAACCATGTGCCATTTAGAATGCTCCCTTCTATTGCTATAGAACTCCTCCTTCCTTACTACTTGACTTTTGCCTTTTTAATGAATATTTTTCATCTGTATGACACCAGTTAAGTGCATTTGCCAACAGTTGATCCTGACTGAATGACCCAAAGACTCCCTTGCTCTTTAAATCCACCTGCACAATATTTCTACTTTCTTCTGATCTAGGGAGCAAGAAGCCAAGTCTGTGATTATAGCTTCTTTATCCCTTTTGGCTAGTGGTGATGGTTTGTGATACAAGCATGCTTATATAATGAGTTGAAATTAAATGATTGCTATGTTAATAATGGAAGGTCCTCAAGTTTCCTGATGACAATTTCCATTCAAACTTTGCAGAGATCATGGTACTTGCCTGCGGACTTCCTTTTTTTTTCTTTTACATTTGCAATATTGTTTCCCTCTACAACAAATGATGCAATAGCAGTAAAATTTGTAATCTGTATTTTATCTTAGACAACAAGGGATGATTTTCTTTCCAAAACTTTTTGAAATACACTTGTGAAGTCAATTATTTTTCAGAGGGATTTGTGTTTCTCTCTCTTCCAGAGTTGAAATGTTAAAGCAAAAATAAAAACAATTTTTTTTCAAAATCATGTACTCAGAGAGTCACAATTTGGGATTGATTAAGATTCTAATACTTAAAATCCTCAGGACGTTCTAGCTTTTCATGGGCTTTCCCTTATGTGGTGGTTAAATCCTTGTGTTGAGAAATTTATTTTTCCTTTTATGCATCTTATGGGATGGCCGAAGTCCGTTGATGTGCAAAAGGTTAGTGCCATTAGTGTAATTTAGAAATAATCCTCAACATTATATAATTACATCTCAGTATTAATATGCGGTGTTAGGCCCTGATGGACACGTTTAGCTTTGCTATTGGGAGTAGTAACAATGGGACTTCCTGTGGTAAATGCATAAATGTTTGCAAGATCAGGACCCTAGTCTGGATGGAATAAGAGAAAAAGGATATATAATATTTCAGATGATTTCCATCTTGGATGAACCATTAATGTAGGAGGAATATTGAATGAATAAGCTTCCATCCAGAATTAAAAACAGGGATAGTATTTGCAGCAGATATTTTATTTTTCAGATGAAACCAGAAGTAGACCTTCATCCTGAAGAGGAAGGAGATGGTGAACTAGCATTATGGTCTCCTGATGTGAAAGTTATTGAACTAGAAAAAGACTATAAAGGTTTAGGATTCAGCATTTTAGATTATCAGGTATGCTATTCCTTGTACTGTATATATCAATAAATACTGAAAATACCTCTGATCCTCTCTTTCCCCTTGTACTGTGCCTCAACATTTCCTGTAAATATTGTTACGATGATTTGGTAATATATTTATAAAATACTACAGTGACATGGCACTTGGACTTTGAAATGTGGGAGAAATTATTTGTTTCTTTGAGGCCAAATTTTCCTCTGTTACACTGGACCAACTACGTAAAGTATATGGTAGATCATTGTTTTAACCCAGATTAATTACTGGATATAATAAAGTGCAGTTAATCATACTCTAACTCCTAACTTTGTGTTTAAAGGCTACGGGTTCTCTTAATCACGGGGAATTACTTTATAAATAATTGAGTAGCAGAAAGCATTTAGTATCACAACATTTTTTTGCTATTTGTTAAATGTTTTGTCAATTTTCCCCCCTCCTTCCATTAAAAATACATTTGTGATGAGCCTGTTAGTACAGTGCTTTGCACAGGGGCTCCTAGGTGTCATGGTAACACAAATAAATCACCATTAGTTCTTTAGGGTCTGATCCAAAGGCCATTAAAGTAAATGGGAAGACTCCTGTTGTGATCAATCGACTTTGGATCAGACCCTTAAAGCACAACTATTCACTTTCCAACTTAAGGGCCCTTGATACCAAGTTTCACCACAATTGACTTCCATGGTGAGGTTATAAAGCCAGAAGTGACAAATGGGGTCCGCATGTGAAACCCAATTTAACTCCTCTGCTAATTAAGCAATAAATTGCTTTAATGTCATGTATTGTATAAGAATAGGGTATAGACATTAAATAATTTTGTCTCTTGACTACTTAAGATTTTTAGACCAATGAACTTGGAGTACAGAATTTTTTCATTATTTTTTCTTAATTAAAAGGAGCTGAATTTCAGACCCCAGTAATAGCTTAAAGCAAATTTTTATGTTTAAAAAAAAAATAATTTTGGAACAGATTACATAGACATGATTCTAAAACTCCTTAGTAATTCAGAGCCAAAGTCTCTGCTGGTGTAACTGGGTAAAATTCTATTGAGTCTCTGCCCACTTACATTAGTAAAGAATTTGGCCCTAAATAAGGATATAAAACATCAGAATTTTGAGGTTAGGATGAAGTTTCTAATGTTATCCATCAATGTGATATTTTAAAACCTCTAAGCACCAGGCTCATAAGAATTAAAATTGCTGGATTGCTTTTCATAATAACATAAACATCTGAGTGCTGCCTAAACGTTGTGGTTGAAGGAAAAAAATGTAGTCTATCATTGCACATAAATGTCAAGTAATATAAAAATCAATTATATTTTATACAATAAGGCATGAATCAAGAACAGATTAAAATAAATACTTGGAGTATTATGCAAAACCTTTAATTCCATATTTTGCTAGTGTGATTTAAGATTACTGAAAGTAGATCCTGTTTAGTCATTTTTGCTGATACGTGTCGTGTTACAGTGCCAGCTTTTTGGTGGAGTCCCTGGGACTCTACAAAGCAGCAATACACTGATTTGCTTTTAAGTTCTCATGTAATCAGAAATAACGAAGGCTTTAATAACAGGCTTTTTATTTACTTATTCACAAATGTAAATACATTAGTAATATTGGGATCCTTGCAGATTTAAATACTTTCAGATCAATATTAAATAAACAGTAATCCACTTAATCTCAGCTCTATAGTTACAAAATAGAGCAGGCTCACCATATCCCACTCTAGGTGGGCTCTCTGCAGACTGCCTTCTGAAAGACCCTGATTGCATGCTTCCCTGTAGAGCCTCCTAACCTGCAAGCAGGACCAGGGAAACCTTTAGGATTTAAAGTGACAGCTTGTAATTTTTATACTGTTTTCAGTACAGCGCACTATCTGATATAACTGTGAAGGTATGCCTACACAGCAAAGAACCCGTGGCTGGCCTGTGCCAGCTGACTCAGGCTCACAGGACTTGGGTTACGGCGGCTGTTTCATTGATGTGTAGACTTCTGGACTCAGGCTGGAGCCCGGGTTCTATGATCCTGTGGGTTGGAAGTCTACACCGCAATGAAACAGCACCCGCAGCGAGCCCGGAGTCGGCTGGCACAGGCCAGCTGCGGGTTTTTCTTTGCTGTGTAGACAGACTCTGAATGTTCTCTTTATCCATACAAATGTTTAATCTTACATTGAATCCTATTAAACTATTGTCCTGAAAGATCTGTTGTGTCCCAGTGTAAGTTTTCTGATACTTCATAGTACAAGCCTATTCGTGCTTCTGAAAAGCAATACTAATAAAAACTCTTAGCGATGGAGAATAGGAATTGAGAACTGCGAGAGTGAAGTTATTACTCTGGCATATTAATTTTTAATGGACTATCCTTCTCATGATGTTACATCTATAAAATAAATAAGCATATCCCAGGTGATCGAAAAGATATTCCGAGAAATGTATAAATGTAATGTCAGCTAATTTATATTTAACTTACATAACTTTTTAATTACAAATTAACTATTCTGATTAAGAGTGACCAATAGTATTTCTACCTTTTCCCTACATTTTTGTTTTTGTTTTCCTTTTTTGTGTTTAGTAGCTTAAGTACTTGAAATCAGATTTTTTTTTCCCCCCATTTACAGCTACTCATGGAAGCATCTATTGCTGAAACATATGGTATCAGTATGCGAAGAGTAGGGTGTAGCCTTTGTGCTACTGTAGGACGTTTGTCTGTAAATTTTAAGCTTGGGATTTTCAGCTTTGCATGGTCATTTAAACTTAATAGATCTATTTACATTCACCAGATCTACTAAATTGCGATGAGACGTTTTAAAAGTACTAAGCTTAACCTTGCAGGCAAGATGCCATGCTGTAGAAACAGGTGATCCCATGATGGACCTCCTAAAATTGTGTGATATGTTTCACTGGATTCCTCCCTGAAAGGGTCTGTTGTTTTTTTTTTTTTAAATAACAGCCTCCCACTCAAGATTTGGTTGCTTAAAATGAATAATAATGCTGATGTTGTAAAAATACAATGTGCTGAGATCAGTTAGATCTCTTAATTTAAACCTGGTCATTCTTGGAGACAATTTGGCTGGGATACCTCTGAAGGAAAATCCCAGGTACAGTGGTACGTGATGATGGAGATTCTACAAGCGGTATGCCGCCTTCTGAGTTGACTGTGAACCTATATCTCAGTGGAGTCTTGAGGAGCATTGTGTTACTGAAGATTCGATCTTAAAACACAAGTCTTGTCCACTTTCTGGTTATTAAGGAAGGGATGGTGTAAAGTTTAGTATCCTGGCCAGTTTCTAGGTTGAGCAATATTCTTTATCTCCCTTAATTTTCCCCATAATTTCACTTGGAGAAGTTACTCTGCTCCATCTCTTAACTAACTTTTATGTAGCATTGCTGACATGTTCAGTGGTAACTACATTGTGGTGGGTGAGTGATCCCGATGTTTAATCTGTAAAGTGCTTTGGACTTGTTTAGGATATAAGGTGCTATACTGAGTACATGGACATTGTTCTCTGCCAATAGGAATGCAAGTTTTGCTTATTAGCAACTTTGACTATCACAAAGAAGGGATGGAGGTTTGGTTCAACCAGCCAGAGGAAATATAAGTAAATGTTTGATGAATTGCCACCATTGCTAGTAATAGTGATACTTTTTTTTTTTTCATTTTTAACGAAAAGGCAAGAGAAAATGAGGCTTCAATCGGAAAAATGGGAAACACTGTTATATAAAAATGAGTGTGATCACGTGGGGGTAGATAGGGAGGAAAGAAATTCAGCACCCACGATATAGACATTTACAGACTGAAACCAGATACTAGGAAGGATAGTCCATTGAGCCTTGGGTTCTGGAAAAATAGCATTTAGCATAGACCCAGCAGAGCAAGGAGATTCCATACCCAATTAGCGATATGTTTATAAATGTGTAGGAAAAACCACAGGCAGTTGTCCTGCAGGTTTCGTGTATTAACTGGAAGCTGACTATTGAATGAGCTGATGAGCCTTTATCAAATTAAACAAGATGCTAGACAGACTTTTCATGGAGCTTAATTGCCTGTGTTTGGAATTCAAAGTACTTTAAAATATCTGATATGTGACTACAGCTAGAAGGGGGTGGGGAGGTATGGGAGTGCTGGGGGTATAGGAATATTGGCAGAAATGTGAGTTTGCATTTACAAGCATTTTTAATCCACAAGGATTCCAGTTGTTTCAGTCACATCTGAAACTCAGTGACTGCTGGGGCCAAATGCAGGTGCTGTTGAACAATGCATAGCAGAATACAAACAAAAAAAGTCTCACAACCATTTCCAAAAGAGGCCCCAAGAGCTTTAAAAGGAGACACTGTAATCCATTCATACATTGCTTGGAGTGTTCACCAGTTTGATTTGGGCTGGAGCATTGTATAGCATCCCTCTTGCTAAACACTTGGCGTTCTTACAATTTTTTTGGTTTAGGCCACCTTGAAATGAACGTGTTTTGGACGGAGAGGCATATTCACATCACCATGAAGCACACTTTCACCTGTTCATGTGATGGAAACCAGTGGCTTATTGGCAAGCATAATCATACAGCTATATTAAAAAGCAATTGTACATGGCTATCCGCTTGGTACTGGAAAAGCTGATGAAGGCTGCTTTTCTTCCATCTCTGCAACCCATCCATATTTATTAACATCAAAGTACCGTAAGCCTTAATGCCAACTGTGCTGAAGATCTTGTCTGACAGAGAATTTGCATCTTTCCCTCTATGGGAAAGTTCTGCATCCCTTAAATCATATTAAGCTGCTTCATTTGAAAAATAATACTAAATAGTGTGTTCATGAATGTAGCTATTGAGAAAATTCTCTCATAGTTCTGCTTAAATACTGCTTTTCACTACTGAAAAGCAGATGAATGGAATGAACACATTCCTGGTGGAGTTTCTAGGGTACTTATGATGAGTGACTTTCAAAACCTCCATACAGCAGTACTAAAGGCATCAGGAGTCCAGAAGCCACTTGAAGAGATCAGAGGCTTTATATATCAGCATGAGATCCAGATGGGATAGATAGAAAAAGTTCACTGTTGTAAACTAAAGAGGAACTGAGATGCAGGAAGTCCTAAGAGGACTTGGATCTTTGCTGAGGTGAAGTTTAGGGAATGGTAACTCTGATTTCTCTCAGAATGAGAAGTTAGGAGAGAATTCAATGATGTGTTACAGAAGGAAGAAGAAAGTAGTAGTATTTGAAAGGAGGCTGCCTTATCCCATGAATTGGCTCTCATTACGTTTCTTGTTTTTTAAGCAGATTTTGCTTTGTGAACTGTCATGGTTGTTTTCCAGATAAAATACTTGATTTTTGGAGAGATCTTGGGCATTACGTTGGAACATCTGTTCATCCAGAGTCCTTGAAATAACTAAACTAATAAACAGTAGTATTAAAAGTTAGAAACCTTTCCCTCCTCCTCCAGTAAATACAGATTGGGTCACTTTTTGAATTTTGTTGTCTGCTACAAGAAAATCTTTATTTTTAAATGCACAGGAAATCATCATTAATCTGTAGAAGTCACTCTGCCTTTAAGGACAGGGTGGGAATTTAAGGGGTCAGTACTGTAGCATGAACTGTAGATTTAAAAAAAAAAAAAAAAAAAAAGTATTTTCTAAAAAATTAGTTGTGAAAAGACTGGAATAAGCTGTATGAATGGTTGGTGGTTATAGAAAGGCTCTGCAGTCTGCCTGTGACCAGTTGGAAGCTCATTTATGACCCCAAGCAGACACAGTGAACTAGCAACCTCTGAAAGTTCTTTTCCACTTCCATGTTTATCTGTGCTGGGACACGTTAGAGGTGATAAGTGTCCCTGAAAGTTAAACATCTCCAGGTTTCCTCAGCATCTTCTTTTTCTCCCCAGAAAAGATGCAACTCATGAAATCTAGTCAAGATTTACCATTCTGACCATATCCGGTTCCTCTTCGAATCCTTTCCATGCCTTCTCCTTGCTGCCATCTACATCAATATTTAAATGCTTTGTCCTCACTTCAGTTCTTCCTACTACCGTTCTGTTCTCATCCTTTTCTCATGACCACTTCACTCCACCAAAGCTCTCACTCTCAACAGTCTTCCTTCAGCCTGGCCTGCTGCGTGTAGACCCTCATCCCTGAACGGTCCTGTCCTGTCTCCAGTGTCCCCTTTAGATTCCACAGTCCCTCCCTATTGCAAGGGAAGAGTTGTTGTTTATATCCTATGGTAGTCCTTCCTAGAATTTCTTGTGCCTCTAATGCCCATCTTTAAAATTATTTGTTACCCTGTGCTATTCTTCCTATTTACTGCTCCTCTACTGAGTAATGATGAGTGCGACAGTGGGCAGAGGTGTGTTTTTGTTTGTTTGTTTGTTTTTGTTTTTGTTTTTGTTTTTTCCGAAACTAGTGAAACATCTTTGCTTGCTTTACTGCATCCCGTTCACCAAGGTTCAACTGCTTGTTTTGTATTTACAGGGCAAATTCCTCTGGACAGGAAACTTTTCTCATTTTTTTGTAAAACACCTACCACCCTTTTGGATGCTGTATAATAAAGAGCTCAGCACGTTACTGCTAACTGCACCAGAGGGCCCCACAGGGAAATGCTGACTTAGTAAAGTTATTGCTTAAGAATCATGAGGATCCCAATTTGAGTCTGGGCTGTGCTCAAATGTAGAATGTTGATTAAGTCCATTCATGTGATTGGAAATAAGACCACTGGCTGTTCAGCTGCACTAAGACTGTCTGCGCTAATGTTGGGCTTCTACCTGATACGTGCAACCATTGCTTTGATTGATTTGTATTTGTATTTTCCCCTTTACTCCCATTCTCTCTGTGATCCCACCTGTTTATCGTTTTCTCTCTTGCCCATCTAAGTTGAGGGGCAGGGGAGGGTTGGTACTGTACCCTGCCGGTTTCCAATTACGTGTTTTAAAAACCTTGTCTGAATTTTTCTTGTGAGCATCCAATGTACTCCCTGAATCCTGGGAAGCTCAAGAGTTTATGCTATTAGAAGTGGGCAGCTGGCT
This sequence comes from Chelonoidis abingdonii, assembly GCF_003597395.2. NCBI lineage: Eukaryota > Metazoa > Chordata > Testudines > Testudinidae > Chelonoidis > Chelonoidis abingdonii. The sequence continues at coordinate 17,495,960 of NC_133775.1, forward strand.
TCAGCCCAGAATTTCAGTTCTGCTGAGCCCTAGCAAAGGATACGGAATATCACCAAAGATAGAGAGAACCTGAGGATAGCACAGAACTTGACTAGAATAGAGGGAGCAGGTGGCTGGGAAAAGTGTTTTTGAAGGAGTGGCTGGAAGAGAGACAGAAACTGGGCTCAGGCAGAGAAGGAAAAATTGGGCAGAAAGCTTATTGTACTTGGTGAGAGGGAGCTGAGTATAGAGACTTCTGGGTGTGACGAGGTTTGACTGTGAGTGAGGGGCCAAAACTCAGGCTGTTTTTTTAAACTGGGAAAAGATTAGGATGAAGTTTAGGTCTGGTCTTGGTATACCTGAACCAACCTGTCCATCCTTCATACATACCCATATGGAATGCTTCTCTTCAGAGACTGGTTCCTCAACAAGTAGTAGTTAATTGTTCATTAAGGAAAGTGTCATAGTTTGGTTTGTTCCTGGCTCCCTACAAAGAAATACTTTCGAGCAACACAAAACCAAAGGAATGCGATTTGTTGTTTTCTATGGAGAAAACAAACAGTGGGTCAAGTGGAGCTCATGAACTTTGCAAGAACTAGGCCCAATTCGCAAAGGCATTACAGAAAGTGCAGTGCACCTCAGTCCAAACTAGCTACGGTACATCCTTACTTCACCAACACATGAACCTCTTCTGAGCAGTAATTAGTCTTGGTGGTGGTTTGAGTGAATAAATGAGTAAAGGCCATTAAGTTCATTCCACTTACAGTAGAAGACAGATTTTATTTCAGACCACCAGGAGTGAAGGGCAAGTGCAGAAAACCCATTCTGCCACCTACACCTACCATCCAGTTATTTATCTTTCCTCTTTTTCTCTATTTTGTTTTATTTTCTTTCTCTCTGAATTCCTGTTTCTTTACTGACATTTCTCACAACAGAAGTTTTGATTAATGCCAGCTGTGAACTAGTTTCTGAAATTCTTTTGCTTTATTCCCTCACTGCAGATCAGTAAATACCCATGTTTTATTTCCCAGGCTTTGCCTTCCTCCATCCAAAAAAAAAAAAAAAAGCAGCTTCACCTTTTTTCTGTGTTTCAGGTTTGTGTTAAAGGCTCTCGTATTAATAAATCTATAGTTTACCCGCTTGCTAAGGTATAGGTTCTTTTTGTGTTGAATAGTCATGAGTAAATCGTGTTATTGGCTTCAATTTATCATGAGCAGGAGTTGCAGAATCAGGTCTTAAACGTTTTGTATTCCAGTCCAGTTGTCTCCAGAGTCTTGAGTTTGCTGGTGATTGACTGCAGGATGGAGCGTGCAATGGTAGAAAATAGCCAGATCTAACAAACTATTATCCCTTTCCAAGAGGTGGAATTTTGAAAGATATCTTGTAGAGTTAGGGCAGCTGTAAGTGTTTTTAGAATTAACTGCCCTCCTCACACCAATGCTACAGGGAAAGGGCTTTGATCATTTGGGCCATTAGACTGAAACCGGCATTGCACTAGCTCCAGAGAGTACTGGGAAGGGAAAGGGATTCCCATCACAATTTCTCCTCTGCTCTCCTCTTTCCTACAAGGGGAAAGTAAGTTCCTGCACCTGAACAGGGTCCAGCTTACTTCTGTTCCCCCAGTTCTAACTAGTTTGATGGCCGGCATGTTGAGGAGGCTTTGCAGAAGGAATAGTGTCCATGCTTTGGCCGAACTCTCCACTGGATGTGAAGCCATGATATAAGCATCTCTAATACAGCTATGCTGGGGATTGACCAAGGGGTGAGGAAAGGATTTCCTCCTATCCCTGGCCATTTTTGGGATAGTCAAAATCAAGCCTTAGGTAAATTACCCATTAATCCTCACCGTGCTATTATCTATGGGTTGCTTGTTCTTTGTTTGGGGCTTAAAGAGTGTTATAATCTGTCTACTGTTCAGTGTTCAGTTTTTGCTGAAGAGTTTAGTTTGTGAGAGCGTGTATGAGGTTATTTTCTCAGTATGTGTAATTGTGTATGAGAGATGTGAATAAGCTGGGGATGGTTTAAATTAGTCACATTCTGATCAATTTCTCAACATTTTGGTCAATGGGGAAAAAAAGGTTTTGGTTACATGTAGCAGAGCAGAAGCAGCAGCAAAATTAATGACTTGAATATGGAATAACTTTCACAAAAATAATGCTTGGAAACAATTTACATATTTGGTTTTGTGCTTTTTCTAGTAGAAGTCAACATACTTTCAGACAGACAAATTCGGCGTGAGATTTAGGTCTGATATTATGTTTAATTTTTTCTTTTAAACGTTGAATACCTGGGATATTTTTTGATTAATAACAATGCTGGTTTTCCTATGTTAACGAGAGATCTGTCTGATAAATATATTTATGTGATTGCAGGCCAAGCTGATTTGCATTAATGGACAGAATAAATTTGAGCAAACTGTCTGCTTATGTTGGTTGAATCATGTTTCCCTTTTCTGTTCAATATTTTTCTTGCCTTAGCCCAGTTATTACTAGCTAAACTTGATTATATGCCCTTGGTTAAGTTTATACCTGTTGAATTGAAAGATTGTAGTTTGAATATCCAAGAGAGATTTTCAGTCTTATTGTATTCAAGATACAAAATGAAGGTTGTAAAAAAATAAATTCATATACATTAGTACTGTAAGTGATCCCATGCAAAATGTAATGTCACAGTAACCTAATTAACATCCTCTGATCTGTAACATGTTTCTATTGGCTGTCTTATAAATCCTGCACTACAGACATGGGCAGTTGCAAAATTGTTCAGATTACTTAAAATTGGCACAGAAAAACTGTCTGTTTCTTTTGGGACTGTTTACTGTACCGTGAAGTACTATTCTTGCTGCACATTAACAGGTAAGTTCTTTTGGGGCAGCAGGCAATTTGTTGCAATGTTCAAGGAAGTTGATCCAGCCTAATGCAGATTTTAAGTGGTGTCAAAGCTAATGCATTCTGAAACTAAGGGAGAATAATAGTGTATAGTAAATGTCAGTCACCTGCAGTTGTGTATTTTTGCATATACTCCTTCTACGTGAGACTAGGTCTGGTTTGCATTAAATCTGTACTTAGCAGGCTGTTGCATTCAGAATTTTGATGCACATCCTCTCTGCCTAACAAGTATTCTGCAAAATCTGATAGCCCAGCAGAATGGGATGCATGTTGTTAACCTAAAACTCCTGGTGTTGTGGGTGCTGTCACTGGTCTTTAGTGCCCTCTATTGGCTAACACAGAAATTGATTAGGCTTTGAAAATAAGAAAGGCATCAGTCAATGAGTTCATTTTTAGAGTGACCAGACACCAAATGTGAAAAATCAGGACAGGGAGTGGAGGATAATAAGTGCCTATATAAGACAAAGCCCCAAATATCGGGACTGTACCAATACAATTGTTTCTTGTATAAAGAAACTTGGTAGCTGAGAGTTGAAAACCATCAGTGTCTGGCATGTGTAACTATTGCTTCAGCTTCACTAAAAGTATGAGCTCCATCAGCATAGCCCCATGGGGTTATGCTGACATATGCTCATGGGGTTTATAACAGCATTCTTGCAAGCTCAGCTTTAAGAGATTTCTTGCAGTTCAGAACCAGGACCTCCAGAGAGAGCAATTCAAGTGACCTCTTTTTGACTCTTGGCACTGCTAAATGAATCCAAAACAAATGAGGCTCTGAAAATGGCAAGGCAAACATGACACCTGAGCTCAAGGAAAGGTATGTGGGGTTTGAATGGAAAAAACTATGGTTAGAATAGTACATTTCACATTTGTGTTAAATCTGAGTAAATTGTGACCATTTTGTGCAAGTTCATATGTACTAGGTCAGGCTTAATGCAAAGGTCAAAAAAGACAACTACCAGGCCCCATTTCCTAAAGGGATATTTGAAAGTGCAGCCACCTCTTGTCTGTTGAGTTGTGAACATGGTAAAATGTGCCAGATTCTTTTAGTCTTGTTTGATCCCTAGGGAAATAAATTTGTCCCAGTGCCCATGATAGTAATGGAAGCTCCCCACCATTTTCCTCCTGAGACCTATTAATTTGGCTTTCCTGTTTGCTTATAAATAATGTTACCATTTACTTTAGACGTGCTTCCTTAGACACATATGTCTAGTTTTAGACAGAGGACTTGTACTCGAGTGAATTTGGCTTAATCTGTTTTTTAGCTCTCCCAGCAAGATAAAATTTTAACTCTAAATTGGGGTTTTCCTCAGCCTATCACACTCATCCTACCTCCCAGGTAAACGAATGTCTTACCTGGAAGTTACTAGCTGAAATCCAGACATGGCTGGTAGTGACTAAAGACAGCCTTATCTGTCAGATTAATGGTGGCCTATATGAAATGAGTTGATAGCCTCATCTAGAAGATAAGTATTCAAGATATAAAACTCACGATCATGATTAACACTCTTGTTGCGAGTGGCAGTAGAGAGACCAAGGATCAATGTATGAATGTAGAGGAGGCCACTACAGAGCGCCACAGGCACCTTAGCAGGGCGGTAAGAGGAAGCTTGCACTGCCATTGTCTGCACAGCTCCTGTGACTACATAGAAAACTCTAGCAGCCAGTGCTGTCAGCATGCTGCTAGGTTTAGGTTTCTAAAGACAATTTTTATTCATGGTTTATAAGTCACAAACATGAGTTAGCTAAATGCTGATAGCAAATGAGTTAGTATTGTTCTTTCATAGTGTCTTTGTCATTGGCTTTGAGTTAAATCATTAGTAAGAGAGGGTCTTTTTTAAGCACTTACTTTTCTTTTGAAAAGAAAAGTAAAATGCAGTCCAAAGATTTTAGACCAGAGCTATCCTCCCAAATTATACCGCTTATGTATTGCCAGGTAAATCTTAATTTTTTTAAATAGCTTCAGACCACAGAAAGCAATTGTTATGGTAAGTCATCTTATGGCCATCCTGTTGTGATGCATGGCTATGGGTGACAAACTATTCAGCTTGTCTGGAGAACTGCTTAGATTTATGACTGATACACCGCTGTCACTGTGGTTTACATTGCTCTTCTCTTCCTGTGCAATAGCTCCCTCTGCTTGAAAAAATCAGTGTAATTATAACCTAGAGCAGAATGAGACCCTTGTTTTGTATTTGCCGGGTCGGTGATTTTTATACTAATTCTTCTTTTATATGTTGTTCACTAATATTTAATCTGGACAGATATTTGGCTTGCAGTGGGGGCAAAATAATAATAGTCCTGCCTTTTGAAATCTTACCTTGACAAAGTCAATATAAAGTATTGTGCAAGGACTCTGGCCTTTTCCATGTTAGCAACAGAACAAGAGCTGGTTGGTATATTTTCAACTAATTGAAATTTAATTGAAAAAAGCTGTCTCGCCAAGGCTGAAAAATTTTGGTTTTGATGAAGACTTTATCAAAAGTAGAGAGAGAAACTTGGACTATAGGCTGGTGGTTACAGTGCTTGCTTGGAACAAGGGAAACCTCAGGTTCAAGTCCCTGCTTTGCATCTATCAGTGATCTGGGATGAAAATCTCTGCAGAGCAAGGATTTGAACCTGTCTCCCCCACATCCCAGGTCCTAATTGCCAGCTTCACACAGACTCTCTTTTCCCTACTATCCCTAGAAACTTTTTCTAGCATAATTTCCTGATTTAGCTGTGCCAGCAAAACCCTAGTGTAAAAGCAGTTATACCAACTAAACTGTGCTTATGCTGGTATAGTCTAAGGGCTTGTCTACATTACAAAATTAAGTCGACTTTATCTAATTCGACCTCGAGCCCCCCCAATTAATGAAGTTGATTGTGCGTGGCCATACCATGCTCATTGTCTCGATAAGTGCGTCCTCAGGAGCAGCACCTGTATCAATGCACAAAGCAGTGCATCGTGGATAACTATCCCAAAGTGCAACTTGCCACAGTTTTGTTTTGGGAAGTTTGTGCATTGTCTCATGGGTCCAAAACATTGTTGCCAGGGAGAATGGGAACATTGCTTCAGCATCGCATGATGCACTGTGCTCCCTCCCTTATATCAATGGCAAACAACGAGTGGTTATCGCTCTTTAAAACCACTGTGAGTATGCCATAACCCCAGAAGCATGGAGCCTGCTCAGCTGTGCACTCTTGCTGTGAACATCTCAAACACCTAGTGCCTTCTTTTGCAGTATTTCCAGAGCTGAAGTAGGGCCCACCGTGCGGAACATAGTAATGTCCTGCAAGCAGCCCTGCTGTAAGCCATTGCAAACAATTCACAGCTGCTGCTGGCATTCACAGAGCAGCTGCACTCTGAGTGTCATCTGGTCCCCTGAAACAAGCACTGACTGATGGGACTGCATAATTTTGCAGGTATGGGATGAGGAGCAATGGCCACAGACAGGTGTGGCTCTAGACATTTCGTCGCCTCAAGCACGGTCATGCTGCGGGGGGCGCTTTGCCGGTCGCTGGTCCTGGGGCTTCAGTGGACCTCCGCAGGTGTGCCCGTGGAGGGTCCACTGGTCCTGCGGCTTTGGTGGAGCCGCGGGATCAGTGGACCCTCCGCAGGCACGCCTGCGGGAGATCCACTGAAGCCACGGGACCAGCGGATCCTCCGCAGGCAAGCTGCCAAAGGTGGACTGCCTGCCACCCTTCCGGCGACTGGCAGAGCACCCCCTGCAGCATGCCGTCCCAAGCCACAGAACTTTTGAATTCAGAAGGCCAGCTTTCAGGAACTTTGTGCAGAGCTTTCCCCTGCTCTACAGTTCCGCAACACAAAAATGAGAACTGCTCTGACAGTGGAGAAGCGAGTGGCAATCACTATTTGGAAGCTTGCAATGCCAGACAGTTATTGGTCAGTCAGGAATCAATTTGGAGTAGGTAAATCAACCATGGAAGCTGCTGTGCTCCAAGTGTGCAGACCAGGCTGGAGCGTGTTGGGGCATGTAGTCTCCATGATCAGCTGGGCTCAAGTTGACATGCTAGCAGTGCTGATCAAACGGGAAATTAAAAGTTCATGAGGCTTTAGCAGAGGATGGGCTTTTTCTGTGTACCTGGCTGCAGTGCAGCAGAGTTGAGAATGATCTCCAGAGCGGTCACAGATGAGCATTGTGGGACACCACCTGGAGGCCAATTAAGTCAAATTATACAACGCTGTGTCTGCACTAACCTCAGCCATGAAAATCAAACTAAGTGCTACGCCGCTCACAGAGGTGGATTACAGAAGTAGACATCAGAGGCGACTTATGTCGATGTAAAGGACCCGGTAGTGTAGACATGTACGTTAACAGGACAACTTAAGGCTGCTTCCTTTGACCTAACTCTATAGTGTAGACCAGGCCTAAGTCAGTTTGGGGAACCAGTGTAAACTGTACTGGTATAAGAGCAGTTTTGCTGGTATAAGCTACAACAAATTTTGAAAGTTTCCACAAAACAGAATTGTCGTCCTCCGATCAGCTCTAATCAAACTGTCTTCACTGCTCTTCTGTTTACTACCAAAGCCATGTTTAAGGGTGGGCAAAGCTTGCTGTGTCTGTTTACTAGGGGCAGGCAGTCTCCCAATTCTAGAGATCCTTCTCATTCTGCCTCTTTGTTTTTAGGGCATCTGATGGGTTCCCACATTCCCCTCCTCTCTAGTGTCAGATGTAACTGTTAAGTCTTTACATAATTTGAAAGGCTTGGCATTTTAAACAACCAAACAGCTGTGCATGTTCACACGAACATGTCCACACAAATCTCTGTAGGAAGTTTTCTACCCCAAGATGACTTGTCAGAGATGCACTGTGTAGATCTGAGCACAAGTAACAGGACAGTCGAAGCATGCAGGCAACCATGCAGTGAGCAGTGCATCAGGTCCTGGAAAAGTGAAATTACTAGAGCTGATTACCAAACCCAATTCTTGCAGAGAAGGGACTGGTATAGGGAGTGAGTGTCCAGTATTTGGGAAGTGTCTAAAACTGAGTCAGTCTAGGGCTACGTCTTCACTACCCGCCATATCGGCGGGTAGCAATCGATTGCTCGGGGATTGATATATCGCGTCTCATCTAGATGCGATATATCGATCCCCGAACACGCTTATATCGATTCCGGAACTCCACCAAGCCAAGCAGAGTTGTGGAATTGACAGGGGGAGCTGCAGACATCGGTTCCGCGCCGTGAGGACGGTGAGTAATTCCATCTTAGATACTTCGACTTCAGCTACGTTATTCACGTAGCTGAAGTTGCGTATCTAAGATTGATTTTCCCCTGTAGTGTAGACCAGCCCTAGGAGTGGGCTGAAATTAGCTTGTTTTACCTTAACCTGATTCAGCTTCAGGCCTTTTCCTTTTTTCCTCCTGAACTGATTTACTCCTCTCTAATTTCAGTCTTTTGCTGACGTTGCCCCACCCCCTTTAAAACAAAGCTAGTTAATTGTTTATTTGGAGGTGCTTTCTCTGTGTGTAACCATATATGAACAAAAACAAAGTTAAAGGAACATTATTTAGCTTGCCAAGTCAAACAGTCAAAAGTTAGGAAGTGCCAGATTTATAGTGGCATGTGCAGTCTTAATTCTACCTCTTGTGTATCCATCCTGTGTATCGAATGAGCTGGGTCCTGTGGAAAACCAGTATGTGCTCATGTAATTATAGACACAGTGCATGCACATAAGGGGTATTACAAGCACTAGAGAGAGAGCGAATGTGTGTCACAATCTTAAAATAAATTATGCCTTGATTAACAATTATGAAAGGTGTGTTGCAGTGTATATTTTTTGCTACTATATAATGATTAAGATCTTTGGTCATTTTATCTTATTGGACTGCGGATGGATTTTCAAATGGGTAGACATTTGATGGAAGTGGTACATTAGACATAAATAAGAAAAAAAAAACAATTGAAAAATATTTCTGAAAGGAATAAGCAACTTTCAAACAAGTTTGACTCAATGATCATGAAACATCTGTCCATCTGTGATCTTTCCTACTTTAAACTTTCCCATTTTTTCAAGCAATTGCTTATCTTCATTAATAATCCTCTCCTGAAAACAGTCCTATGTCTTGTTTTTTTAGCATTGTAAATGTCTTTCTGTGTCTGTAAAGCACCATGTAAATGTATAGTGCCCTATATGACAATAATGTGAGCAAATGTAACTGCTAAATCCCGAACACTTCTGTAAATTGTAAGGATTTTTTTCATGTAACTTTTGTTGACATGAAGCCTTGAAAATCACATGCATGGACATTGTCTGGCTTTTGGTCATAATAGGGCGGATTGGAGGGGTTGTGAAGGAGCCAGCGCTGCTTTTCCATCTGCAGTTTGGCCTGTCCCCTCCTCCACTTGAGAGAGCTGCTTTAAGAAGGCATAAATCAATCTGCTCCACGTGGATTTGTTAATCTTCTGAGCATTCTACAGTGCCCGTTTTTCCCCTCTCTCTGTCTTTCAGGCTGTTAAGGTGGTTATATTCGTGGACCGTCCTTTTATTGTTTGTGTTTGTAACCCCACAGCATAAGATTTGTTATTCTTTTGTACATTCAAAATAAATAAGACAACGCATTTATTGGGTTTTGTTGGGGCTGCTTTTTCAGGATCCCCTAGATCCAACAAGAACGGCCATTGTGATCAGCTCTCTGGTAGCGGGTGGAGTAGCCGAACGCGGGGGTGAACTGTTACCAGGCGACCGTCTGGTTTTTGTAAATGAGAAATATTTGGACAATGCCACTCTAGCAGAGGCGGTAGAAGTGTTGAAATCTGTGCCCCCAGGTACTATTCGCCTTGGCATCTGCAAGCCTTTGGTGGTAAGGACTGATTTTTAATTTATTCTATGTTGTCACAACAGTGACACGTACGGATGTAACTTGTGCATAGTCCCCAATTCAACGAAGCACGTTGTTTAAGTCTGTCCCTATTCAAGAAATCACTGAAGCAAGCACTTAACTTGAAATATATACTTAAGCCCCAATCAGTAGGATTTAAGCATGTGTTTGAAGTCAAGAACATAAGTACTGTCCTGAACAGGGATACTTTTTGGATTTGGGACCATACAGCAGACTTGAGAACACTGCTTCATTGTTCATTAATTAAGTTTTATTTGTGTAGCGCCATATAATAAGATCTGAGGCCATGAAGTGCTTGCTGTATAAACAAACAAACAAGCACTGAAAGAGGAATGTAACAAGTCTTTTGGATTGTTTCCTTTTAAAAATAAAAAAATTGCCCATGTCCTTATTTAGCTTCTTTCTCCTTTGTCTCTTTTTAGGGCTGTTGACTAATCACAGTTTTAATTGCACTGTTAAACAATGGAATACCAATTGAAATGTTTTAAATATTTTGGATGTTTTTCTACATTCCAAATATATTGATTTCAGTTACAACACAGAATACAAAGTGTACATTGTTCACTTTATATTATCATTTTTTATTACAAATATTTGCACTTGTAAAAATGACAAACAAGATATAATGTTTTTCATTTCACCTCATACAGGTACTGTAGTGCAATCTCTTTATCGTGAAAGTGCAATTTACAGATTTTTTCGTACATAACTGCACTCAAAAACAAAACAATGTAAAACTTTAAGCCTACAAATCCACTCAGTCCTACTTCTTGTTCAACCAATCACTAAGACAAACAAGTTTGATGTGAATGCCTGTTCTCACTTTCGAGTGACATTGTAAACAAGAAGCGGGCAGCATTACCTCCTGCAAATGTAAACAAACGTATTTGTCTGAGCGAGTGGCTGAACAAGAAATAGGACTGAGTGGACTTGGAGGCACTAAAGTTTTTACATTGTTTTATTTTTGAGTGCAGTTATTTTTTGTGCATAATTCTACATTTGTAAGTTCAACTTCCATGATAAAGAGATCGCTCTACAGTATTCATATGAGGTGAATTAAAAAATGCTATTTCTTTTGTTATTAACAGTGCAAATATTTGTAATAAAATATAAAGTGAGCCCTGTACACTTTGTATTCTGTGGTGTAATTGAAATCAATATATTTGAAAATGTAGAAAACATCCAAAAGTATTTAAATAAGTGATATGCTATTATTGTTTAACAGTGCAATTAATTGCATGATTAATCATCATTTTTAATTGCTTGACAGCCCTACTTTTTTACTTTATTTTTTATGTAAACCCATCTTTTTATCTTTTCAATTTATAGCAAAACAAATTCTATTCTCCTTCCCCTTCCTCATTCTCTCCTTTTCCATGGTCATTTCCTCCCTCTCCCCGACAGCCCCATCTTTTTATTTATTTTAAGAATTTGGGGCTTTTTTGCTTTCCTGACAGTGTTTTTAATGCTGTTGTATGTTTCAACTGCCTTTATAGGGAGAAAGCAAAGAGGAGGAGAACTTTTGCATTGTGGATCCCAGCACCATTGAAGACAACTCTGCATCTCCAACATCAATAAATGATATTCATTCATCAATAATGCTCGAGGCACCACAGGTATTTGGCTGCTGTTTCGGTTTATTTAAAATAGTTAAGAAGAAAATGAGGTTCTAAAAGCCCTTTCTCATCTCCTAAAAACAAGTGTCCTTCAGAAGAGATGTCAGTCCACGGTTCATTCTGTCTGGTGGGAAAACATGAGTCTGGGATAAACCTTGTATTCCGGTAAACAATCCCTCTCTAAAACAAATTCCAAGAGTCAAAGCTTTTTGTGAGCTAATGCTGAATTGTGTATATGACACCTTGCCTACAGAGATACTGGGCTACATTATTTTCTAGCGCATTACATTAAGATGCATTGTCTTACCATGAATATGAAAGGTGATATGAAGTAAAAATGTTAGATCTATTGCTAATGAAGTAAGAGTGTTAGATTTACTGCTAATAACAATTGTTGATTCAAGAAAAAAAGAATGGTGTGTAAGCAGGATTTCTTTAGAAAAAGGCAATTTGTTGTCCTAGGGTTGGGGTGCTAGCCTAGGATCTGGGAGTCCCAGCTCTGCCACAGACTTCAGAGACATGATGGGCTGGAGTTTGATACCTTTACTTTGATACAGAAACATCTTCATATTTTGACTTCAGTGGGCTTCTATGGAGTAACATACTACTTAATAGCAGTAAAGGTATTGGAATCTGGCCCTAGAGTATCAAATTCTCCTGTAACACTTCTCTAGCTGTCACTGCTTATAATGAACCTAGTGTGTGTAAAATAGTTTTTGTTTTTTTAAAAAAAAACACCAAAACTGGTCTGTCACTCACCAGTGTTAGTTATTGCCTCAGCCCACCAATTTGCGTAATTGCTATTGTGTCAAGTTGGCACACTTCAAAGAAGCCGCTCTAAAAAGAGTTAATAGCAGGCACCCTTTCTTGGATTAGTATTTCAGCTGTGAGATGAGTGGATTGAGCTGACTCTGGAGGGTGAGATGTTGACCTTTTAATTAAAGGATTGAGTGAAATAAGCAAGGGATGCCTTACTGTTTAAACTGATGATGATGGGCATAATGTGCATGTTTGCATAGTGGGATGGCAGATAAATCCTCAGTGTTTTTTTTTAGATTTATTTAGGCTTTTCCCTGCAGCTCTTAAAAAATACTGTCTTACAATTCCCAGTCCCCAGCTTTCACCCAGACTTGCTTTTTCCTATAGCTCCAGGAATAGCTGAGCAGCTTCCAACTTTCATTTCTTTATTGTTTTTAAAAAGGCATGTCTATATTCATAAAAATAGTAAATCAGGGCAAGTTTCAAAGTTCTAGTTTAGCTGCTTCTACTAAAACATAAAAGCTAATGGATATTCATTCAAAAAACAGAATGGTGGTTGTAATTTTAAAATGTGCCTGACATAAAACACAACTATAAGAGAGCTTGCAGGAAACATGATGTCAAATCTATACTCTGTAATGTTTTATGCAGGGTTTTAGAGATGAAACATTCTTTCAAGAAGAACTTGTTGATGAGCCACTTCTGGATTTGGGGAGGCCATTTCAGCTAGCTCAGAATGAAACAGAACATAAGGAGTCCTGGGAAATGCATGAATTCCTTAAGGCTAAAATAGAGGAAATGGGTGAAGAGCGGGAAATGTTAGTGGATGAAGAGTATGATATGGACCCGGATTATTTTACATATGCCTCATCACATGTAAAGGACACAAATCCACCTGCTGGGAAGAACCTGATTTCTATTGGAGATTGGGCGAACCAACTTGAGCCAACTAAAACATCGGATTTAAGATCCCCTATTAGCACAAAGGCTAAGCAGTCTCCACATTACCTGTATGATAATGATGAAATGGTAAGAAATGTTACCCTGGGTTTCAATCCTGCATCAGGATCAGCTAGTATGGCTCCCTTGTAACTGTACAAAGTCCTAGTGAAGTTGGTAGGAGACCAGCTAGCAGATATTGATGCGAAATTTGGACCTGTTTTCTATCATGATTTTTATACTCTTGTTTTTTATGGTTAGGTGGATTTTGACATAATTTAGACAAGATCTCTCAGTACATTGAGTAGATACCAATGGACATTATTCTTTTGCACATAACACATTCTTAAAATCCCAAAACCAAAATGTATTTCCTTGCTAAATTTTGATTGCCATTTGACAAATAATTTGCTATGTTGTTAGCGCTGCAGAACTAATGGTGGCTCCCTTTGGTGACCCTTCTATCTGCATCTTTGATATAACTTGGCAGGTGTGTCTTCCATCATCTCTTATTGGAGCAAAGGGAGATTCAAAGCTCTCCTTGCAATTTTCTAATTTCTGTCTCTTGTTTCTCTGCAGCGCTGCAGCATGTCAATGAAACTGACTGTCATCCTGATATCTTATCGCACCAGTGCAGAATGTCTTGAGGGTTGCCTGAGCTGCATTGTTAGCTCAAGCTATAACTCGATTGTTGCCCCTAACGCAGCTGCTGTTCATGCGCACACATCTCTAGCTCGAGTTCAGTGGTGCTTTAAATTCAAGCTAGCCAGCCTGTCGGGGGCATGGGTTGAGGCTCACGTACTGCTGATGCTCGAGCTAGTAGAGCAGTGGGGACTCAACTACTGTGTGCTGCTAATCCAATCCCTCTGTTCGGCTCAATTAGTTTGCAGTGGAACCGCTGTTACTTCAGCTACTCTAACTTGAGAGAAGAAACTGAATGGCTAACTTGAGCTAATGTGGCAATGAAGACAAGCCTTAGAGATCTGGATGTTTGTCAGTTCCACTGAGGGCAGCTGGTCTGTAAGACACACTGAGTGGAGCAGTACAACAGGAAATGATGAAAGAAAAGAGATTGTGACAGACAGATAACACTGGGTTGGGGAGGGAGGGAGACAGCATAAGGCACAATGTGTGAATGAAAATTTTGCATCCTCTAATACTCTGAGAATTTCTTTCCCCTCTGAGTTTGCTTTCTATTCCTGCATCCTCCGGAAAAGAAAGTGATTAAAGTGGTTTTCCTTGCACCTAGTTTGCCATGCAGATCAATTTTACCCTCAGTTTCCAGATGAAGAAATTGAGGCAGAAAGTGACTTGTTTAGGGCCACAGAGGTTTTAGCGGGGAATAGAAGGTTAGGTTTTTCATCTCTTGTAGTCCTGTGATCTCTATATGAAGATGCCAAAATGCAGCTTCTGGTGAATGTGATATTGATCTAAAACTGTTGTTGGTCCACAAAACTGTCAGGTGAAAAACCCCTTGTTTCCTCTCTGGGTTGCAAAACAGGTAGATAGTATGAAGTTCATTTTATATTTTAATCACATCTGACATTGTTCATACTCACTGATGTTGCCTAAATGAGCAATTAATTTCATAATTATCCAAAAAAAATTAAAGTAAGTTACAAAAATGCAAATGTTTGCTGTAAAATCAATGTGTATGTCAAATACTGCTATATGAGGCAATGCCAATGCTCTTTAATTTTTAACTTCTTTTTTCTCCCCCATGAAGTATGAAGCCACAGTGGAGAACAACTGCCAAACAGCTATATTTGATGATATTGAAATGACTGAGTCAGTAGCAAAAAGCAAACTGGATTTAGGTTTGTAAAAGATGTGGTTTTTTTTATTTTTAAATGCATTAATCTCATTTTGCAATACAGTTCTGTTCATATCTTTCAAACGAGGTAGTATCCACAGTATGAATCATACTCACTTAAGATGATAGTCTGGCTTTGATGCCTTCCTTAAAAAGGACCTCCTCAACTTCAAAATCCCATATGTCTCTCTGAAAGTATTTGCCTACTTGTTGTTACAAGTAACACTTAGTGACTGTAGCTGAAAGAGAACAGAGAAAATAATGCTATGTTTCTCAATTGTTGTTTTTAGCATGTCTGCTGTGTGGATTTGACTCTTGTGTTGTCCGTTTCCCCTATATAGTAAGGACTCCATTGGAACTACATATAGTTAAGTGTTTGCAGGATTGGGCCCTGAATCAGTTTCCATTGTTTGTTGTGAAGGACCTTCACTACTACTATTTTTTTTTTAAATAAAGTAATACTTTTTTTAAAAAAAAGTGATGGTAAAACCTCAAAAATGAAGCAAATTTTACTGCAAGTAAATTTTTTTGGGATTAACCTATATTCGGCAATATTGGAATCAATAAGAGGCATTAACAATTTATGATGAGGTGCTGTCTATCATTTGTGCAATCTTACACTCATAATGTTTGGATGGACAGAATAGACCTTGCTCTCAGTTTGAGCCCCAAACTTTAAAGCTGGCTGGTATAATAGATATAAGATGTTCCCTGGAGAATGGTCCCTGAAGGAGGACATTGTCCACCTGACCTCCAGTCATTGGGGCATGCCAACAGTGGACCTGTATGTAACACATGCAACGCAGAGTTCACCAGTTCTGCAGCAGGTACCCAGCCCAGAAAGCTGCAGTTCATGATGTGATCACCACCCTGCCTAGCCTACATGTTCCCTTTGGTTTCTCTTATCTTCTGAATGTAGTTCTAGATGGGCATCCGCTGATCCTCAGACTTCTGGAGTGTCCTCAAATGCTCTGGTCTGCAAATCTGACCTTGTCCAGGGGAGCAAGTTTAGGGGGAACTGGTTGAGAATTTGAAAGTGGAAGGCAGCTTAGGTGAAAGTGATCATGAAATGGTAGCGTTCGTATTTCTAGGGAATGGTAGGAGGGAAAACAGCACAATAAAGATAGTGGATTTTAAAAAGGCAGACTTTAGCCAACTCAGGGAGTTGTTAGGGAACATACCAGGGAAGCAAGTCTAAGGGGAAAAACAGTTCAAGAGAGTTGGTAGTTTTTCAAAGAGACATTCTTAAGGGTACAAGAGCATAGGAAAGATATGGCCTGAGACCACCCTGGCTTAATCAGGAGACCTTCAGTGATCTGAAACTCAAAAAGAGTCCTACAAAAGTAGAAGCTAGATCAAATTACAAAGGATGAATATAAACAAATAACACAAGTATGTTAGGACAAAATTAGAAAGGCCAAGGCACAAAATGAGATTGAACTATCTAGAAACATAAAGGGTAACAAGAAAGTATTCTACAGATACATTAGAAGCAAGAGGAAGACCAAGGACAAGATAGGCTGATTACTCAATGAGAGAGGGAAGACAATAACAGAAAATGTGGAAATGGCAGAGATAGTATTCGTCTTTAAAAATGGAACAAAAAAAGAAAAATTGTTTAGTAGCAATTTGATGTCTAACATAGCGAATGCCAGTGAAAATGAGATAGGATCAGAGGCTAAAATAGGGAAAGGACAAGTTGAAAATTATGTAATGAGTTAGATGTCTTCAAGTCACCAGGATCTGATGAAATACATTCTAGAGTACTGAAGGAGCTGACTGAGGTTGAGGTTGCAGGAAAAAACCATCCCAATGTGTAGGAAGAATAGTAAATATGGCAGGCGACCAGCTTGGCTTAACAGTGAAATCCTTACTGATCTTAAATGCAGAAAAGAAGCTTACAAGAAGTGGAAGATTGGACAAATGACCAGGGAGGAGTATAAAAATATTGCTCAGGCATGCAGGAGTGAACTCAGGAAGGCCAAATCACACTTGGAGTTGTGTAGGAATGACCCCGGGCCCACAGGCCTGGGTGCCCCTTTAATTGGGGCATTTTGTTCTTGCTTGCAAGCTGGGCACACCCGCTTTGCTTATCGCAGGAACTTGGCCTTCCTCCATCCTCCCCCCCCCCTGCTTACTTTTACACAGTCGGCCTTGTCTGCACCTGGCAGTGTTTTGTAGCTTGCCTCTTCTGCAGTTTCTCACACTGACTACTGTGTTTGCAGCTGGGGATGTTTTGTAGTTTGCTATGCTTCTGAGCTCGTGATGGAAGATTTTTGTAGGAAACTTTGAATTGTGCTGTGCATTTGCGCATGTGTAATCTTAGATAATAAAAGAGGCAGGTGAGCTCAGAAAAGCAGCTTTTGCCTCCTCGGATTTCTACAACTTGGTGTCAAGTCTTTCCTTCAGAGTTGCAGTAGCAGAGGATGTTAAGGAGTAACAAGAAGGGGTTTCTTCATTATGTTAGGAACAGAAAAAGTCACGAAGTGTGGGCCCTTATGAATGAGAGCAGGCACCTATGCAGAGATGTCGGAAAACTGTATGTATCAAGGATTTTTTTGCTCTGTATTCAAAAGAGGTCAGCTTCCAGCCTGCTGCACTGGGATAGCACAGTATGGGGAGAAGGTAACCAGCCCTCTGTGGAGAAAAAGTGGTTCAGGACTACTTAGAAAAAGACTGGACGAGACAAGTCCATGCCATTCTGGGGTGTAGGGATTGACGGTGTGATGCAGAGCATTGGCCATTATCTTGACACTCATGGCGCCGAGGGAGGTTCCCGGATTGACTGGGAAAAGGCTTACTGTAGTGGCATCTTTTAAAAAGGAGGAGGAGGATCCAGGGAACTACAGGGGCCAGTCAGCCTCCCTCAGTCCCTGAAAAATCATGGAGCAGGTCCTCCACGGAATCAATTCTAGCCCTTAGAGGCGAAGAAAGTTGTCAGCAACAGTCAGCATGGATTCCAGGGCAAGTCATGTAACTAGCCTAATTGCCTTCTGTGAGGAGATTAACTGGGTCTTGGATGAGGGGAAAACCAGTGGATGTGTTATTTCCTTGACTTCAGGCAAGCTTTTGTACGGTCTTCCCCAGTATTCTCTGCCAGCAGTTAAGACGTATGGCCGGATGATTGGACTATGTTGGTATTGACCGACCAGGCCAGTGGGTGCAGAGAGTCTGGTAGAGGGCACATATACTTGGTCACTGGGTAGTAGTTTTCTGTTCCCTGAGTGACCAAGCAGGGTCTGCCTAGAGTCCAGGAACTTGCTAAGCACAATTAAGGCAGAAGCTGATTAGAACACCTGCAGCCAATCAAGGCAGGCTAATCAGGGATCCTGGGTTTTTCAAAAAGGAGCTCACTCCACTACGCAAGAAGGGCCAGAGGAGAGGAAGTGCGTGTGAGAGCTGGAGCAAGAGACACAAGGACTAGAACTGAGAGGGTGCTGCTAAGAGGACTCAGGAGGTACAAGCTTATCCAGACACCAGGAGGAGGTCCTGGGTGAGGATAAAAGTGTTGGAGGCAGGCCTTGGGAGTAGCCCAGGGAGGTGTAGCTATCGCACAGACTCGTACAAGAGGCACCATAAGACAGGCTGCATTCTATAGGCGCCTGGGCTGAACCCACTCAAGTAGAAGCGCAGGCCGGGTTCCTCCCAAACCTCCCACTCATTGATCAACACGGAGGAGTTGTACCAGACTGTGGGGGAGTCACTGAGGTGAGCAAAATCTGCCGAAAGCACAGGACCACCAAGGTGAGGAGAACTTTGTCACAGTGGATGAAGCCTGGCTAGATTGTCGGGCTCAACGGGTAGTGATCAATGGCTTCATGTCTAGTGCACCGGTTTAACAAAGTGGAGTGCCCCAAGGGTCAGGTCCTGGGGCTGGTTTTTGTTCAGTTATCTTCAATCTAGTGATTGGAGATGGCGTGGAACTGCCAACTCTCAGCAAGTTTTGCATCGTATGACACTAAAACTTGGAGCATGGTAGATATGCTGAAGGGGTAGGGATAGGCATCCAAGGGACCTAGACAATAAAAGCTGGGCCAAGAGACCTGATAGTTCAAAAGGACAAGGCGAGTCCTGCAATTAGGATGAAGAATCTCATTCATAGTTTCCAGTCTAGGGACTGAACTGACTACGGAAGCAGTTCTGCAGAAAAGGACCTAGGGGTTACAGTGGACGACGAGCTGGATATAAGTCAACAGTGTGCCCTTGTTTGCCCAAGAAGGCAACGGATATTTGGGTCTGTATAAGTAGGGGCATTGCCAGAAAGATACGAGGAACCTGATCATTCCCTCTAATCGACATTGGTGAGCCTCAATCGGAGTAGTGTTCCATCACTACAGGTAAGGATGTTGGAAAAATGGAAAGAGTCCAGCGGGTGCAAGCAAATGATTGGCGGGCTGAGCCATGACTTGATGAGGAGAGGCCTGAGGGAACTGGATGTTTAGTCTGAAGAAGAGAAGAATGAGGGGGGATTTGATAGCTGCTTTCAACTACCTGAAAGGGGGTTCCAAAGAGGATGGATCTAGACTGTTCTCAGTGATACCTGATGGTAGAACAAGGAGCAATGGTCTCAAGTTGCAGTCGGGGAGGTTTAGGTTGTATGTTAGGAAAAACTTTGCTTCACTCAGAGTGGTGAAGCACTGGAATGGGTTACCTAGGGAGGTGGTGGAATCTCCTTCCTTAGATGGAGCTACTGTAAAGTGGGTGCATAACTGGTTTGAAAACTGTTCCCAGAGAGTAGTTACGTTCATAGTCAAGCTGGAATGGCATACTGAGTGTGTCCCACAGGGATGAGTTTGGCATCTGGTTCTGTTCAATATCTTCATCAATGATTTAGATAATGGCATAGAGCAGCGGCTCTCAAACAGTGGATTGGGACCCCAGAGTGGTTCCCAGTCTCATTTGAATGGGGTTACCTGGGCCACCATTAGACTTGCTGGGACCTGGAGCTCAAACTGAAGCCTGAGTTCCATCCCCACCTGGGGTGATAGGGCTTGGGCTCTGCCCCATGCCCCTTCCCTGGGGCAGTTGGATCTGGGCAGAGCACCCCCCCACTCCCTGGAGTCATATAGTAATTTTGTTATCAGATGGGGGTTGTGGTGCAATGAAGTTTGAGAACCCCTGGCGTGGAGAGTACACTTCTCAAGTTTGTGAACAGCACCAAGCTGGCAGGGATTGCGAATGCTTTGGAGGATAGGATTAAAATTCAAAATGATCTGGGCAAACTGGAGAAATGGTCTGAAATAAATAGGATGAATTTCAATAAGGACAAATGCAAAGTACTCCACTTAGGAAGGAACGGTCAGTTGCGCACGCACAAAATGGGAAATGATTGTCTGGGAAGGAATACTGGGGTCATAATGGATCGCAAACTAAATATGAGTGAACAGTATACTGATGCAAAAAAAAAAAATCATCATTTTGGGATTAAAGGTCTAGAAAACATGACCCATAAGGTAAGGTTGAAAAAATTGGGTTTGTTTGGTCTGAAGAAGAGAAGAGGTAAGGTTGAAAAAATTGGGTTTGTTTGGTCTGAAGAAGAGAAGACTAAGAGGGGACATAAGAGTTTTCAAGTACATGAAAGATTATTACAAGGAGGAAGGAGGAAAAATTGTTCTCCATAACCAATGAGGACAGGACAAGAAGCAATGGGCTTAAATTGTAGCAAGGGCAGTTTAAGTTGGACATTAGGAAAAACTTCCTAACTGTCAGGGTGGTTAAGCAGTGGAATAAATTGCCTAGGGAGGTTGTGGAATCTCCATCATTGGAGATTTTTAAGAGCAGATTAGATAAACACCTGTCAAGGATGGTCTAGATAATACTTAGTCCTGCCATGAGTACAGGGATCTGGACTAGATGCCCTCAAGAGGTCTCTTCCAGTCCTATGATTCCCTATATGGGTGGAGTTTCCTAATCAGGGACCAGTTGGTGCTCTCTGTAGATGATGAATGAACAGAAGGGTAAATTGTAACAATATGATGGACAGCACTGGCAGGGCTTAATGTTTTACAGGCAGTTTCCATTATGCCACCATGTCAGGACAAGGGTAGTAGTGAATACCCTGAAAACCTTCAAGGTGCTCCCTAAAAGAAGCATTTAAATAGCATTTTCTTAGTAATTTCATCTTTGGGACTTGGCTGGTGACATTTAATTATTTTCACTACTATTCCGTGATTTGTGATGTCTTTGCAAGGCCAAAATCATGATTTTCCTTAAAATTGATGGTAAAATACTGCTCTGTCTACTATCAGTGGAAATAATTTATTGGTCAGACTGGGAAGACACTCAGTGGCTGGGTGAGGGAGATTGATGTTTTGTTTTTTGTTATGCCACCCTCTCTTTCCAGCAGAGAGAACTGTGTGGACAGACTCTTGCTCTTACACTGAGCCTATGGAATGAAAAATGAATGACGTCTCCCTTGATTTCAGTGGGATTCCAGGCAGGCACGGGCATCTGTCTGCACAGTTCTCTTTGTAGGATGGAGGCCTGTATTTGCTATTTCTAAGCACATTTCTCAATGTATCATATTACAAGGAGCATCTTTCATTTCAGTTCTCCAGCATTCTCTGTTGTCTCTGAAAATTATTTACTCCAGAAATGCAGAATTGCTGAACTGAGATTATATTATTTATGCAGCAGGAGTGAGTCCCCAGCAGCATTTTAAGTTTTCTTCATGAATGGTTGTTCTGTGTCCCTCTTTATGAGTCTTAGTTAAAGAATATTTAGATAAGTTAATGTATTCAAGTCAGCAGGCCTGATGAAATTCAGGGTACTTAAGGAAATATCTGAAGCAATCTTTCAACCATTAGCAGTTATCTTTGACAACTCCAGGAGGATAGGTGAGGTCTCAGAGGTCTGAAGAAGGGCAAAGATAGTATTGGTCTTTAAAAATGGAACAAAGAGGACACAGGGAGTTGTTATAGACCAATCAGCCTAACTTTGATACCTGGAAAAATACTAGAACAAATTATTTAATTATCAGTTTGTATGCATCTAGGGCAGTGGTTCCCAAACTTGTTCCACCGCTTGTGCAGGGAAAGCCGCTAGGGGGCTGGGCCGGTTTGTCTACCTGTCGTGTCTGCAGGTTCAGCCAATCGCGGCTCCCAGTAGCCCCGGATCGCAGTGCCAGGCCAATAGGAGCTGCTGGAAGCGGCGGCCAGTATGTCACTTGGCTCCACGCTGCTTCCAGCAGCTAGAATTCTGTGTCCAATTTTGGGAGCCATACTTTTGGAAAGTTGTAAATAAATTGGAGAGAGTCGAGAGGAGCGTTATAAAAAAAAAAAAAATGGTAAAAGGTTTACAAAACCTGACGGGTGAAGAAAGGTTAAAATAACTAGGCATGTTTAGCCTTGAGAAAAGATTGAAGTGGGACCCGACAATAGCTTTCAAATATGCTAAGGGCTATTATAAAGAGAACAGTGATTAGTTGTTCTCTATGTTCACTGAAGGTAGGAGAAGAAGTAATGGGTTTAATCTGCATCAAGGGAGATTAGGTTAGATATTAGGAACCCCTTTTGAACTATAATTAAACTCTGGAAGAGCCTTCCAAGGGAGGTTGTGGAATTCCCGTCATTGGAGGTTTTTAAGATCAGGTTAGAAAAACACCCATCAGGAATGTTGCAGGTTTACTTGATCCTGCCTGGAGGCTGGATTTGATGGTCTCTCCAGGTCCCTTCCAGCCCTACATTTCTATGATTCAGGTCACACATTACATCTCACATTTGGGCCTAGGTTGGTTGAGAAGTATGCTGCCAAGTATAGTAGTTTCTAGACACTGTTAATAGTCAAAAGGACAATAGATATAGAGACATTTACATCTAGCCATTTTACCATTCAGGTACGAGGCTTCAGAACGACTCAAAAAGACGTAGGTTAGTTGACCTTGAAGTAGCTGAAAGAGATGAACAAAAGATGGAGGATTACATTCTTTCCAGGAACCAGGAAACTGGGAGAGCTGTCACTCCTGTTCAGCCTGCAGCAGTGTTGTCCAGGTATGGAGGAAGTACGATTTATACTTAGTTCTTGTCTGTTTTCCTCTTGCTTTAAGTTAGCGGCTTAGTGGAGCAGAAAGTTTTGATGAACTAAATGTAACTTTAATCCATAGAAGTCAAATCTTTGACCCCTGCACAAGCTAGAATAAACTGAATTTTGCAGATGATCTCTGCAGTAACCAAATGGCCTGAACTCTCACCGCCCAGGCTGCAGAGCACTAACAGAACTGTGTCACCTTGGCTACAGCCCCTGCACTTCCCCTTGGTAGAGGTTTTGGCCAGTGGATCTGTCTCATCAGACCTGTTGACCATGTCTTCAGCTTTTCTCTGACCTGACTCTAACCTTCCCTCTGAGGTGTTGCAATGAAATCTGCTGCAATGCAAGTGGTGATGTGGAGTCTTTGCTCCACCTTTCATCATTCTACTCCCCTTTTGTAGTGTAACTGTGGCAATTTGGGCCCCCTGCACCTGCAGAGAATGTGTGGAGAGGGCTCTTGTTCTGTGAGAGCACCTACCAGTGCTGCTTTCTAGTGGGGACACGCAAGTGGAGTCTCCTGTTGGGGAAGCCTGGGCTATTCTTTGAATAGATGAATCACATGTGGTATAGCAATGTAATTAACATCCTGCTCTCAGGGATAGAATGGCATGCTCAGGCTTTGCTCATATTACCTCTTATTTGGCTTTACGAAGAGTTTGACTTGCCAGTAGACTAGACTGCCTTTTGTGGCTTGTAGTCCACAATTAATGTCATTTATAGCATATTAGCAAATGTTTATTGCCTAGAGAGACCTGTAGAACCAGTAATAAGATGCACAGATTTAATACATAAGTTTTTTAAAATTTGCTTTTCCCCCATCTTAACTGCTTATGTTGCAACCTTAACTGTGTTTGACCCTTAATATATATTTTTAAAAGTATGGGTCTCTAGTCTCCTGTATAGCATTTTTTATTTAAACATGAATCTGCTAGAATGTATTATGTGCTATGGCAGAAGTGTCAATGCCTGTGTGAGTATGTGTGGCATGGAACATGGTTTTTTTTCTTTTCCCAATTAGTGAATTACCTGAACGAGAAGAAGGAGAAGGAGAAGAAACTCCAAACTTCAGTCATTGGGGACCATCCCGAATGTATGTTATTTCTTTTTGCTTAGGAAACATTTGAAGCCTTGGGGGCTCTAGGAGTTATTACACTCCTTACTGTAGACTTTTCTTACACATGTGTGACTGTTTTCATGGCCTTTTATTTTAGAGTGCTCTAGAATAGTGTTAAAGTATTTAGATGCTCTGGGCTTTATTAAATACTGTAAACGCTCACAGATGTTCAGTGATGAAGGTTTGTATATTCTGTGTATACGACTAATTTTAGAAAGCTGCCAGCTTTGTGTTGCAGTTGAGCTGAAAGTTCTTGTTCACCTCTTCGCTACTGGTTTGAAATGTTACACATCAGAATTCTGCTGTCAGGTACATGGGTTACTCTGCTAATCTTAGTGGCATAACTCTGAATTAACCCAAAATTTGGTCCAATAGTGTTTGAATTTCAAGCTACCTAAAAATATTTCTAATTTACATACTAGATAGCAAAGTGAAATAATTCCTTTGATATCTCTCTTTCCAGTCTGTATATATTATATTTCACAAAACAAAGACCATCTGCCAGTTAGGGAGGCCTTGTCAAAGTTATTACACTTTGTTTTGAGAGACAAGTTTGAAGAGGAGTGGGGGAACAGAGATAAAGCAATTCAAAATACAATTCACAGTGTTGTGTAATTCTGAACTATTTGCATAATGTTGCATGGCAACAGTTTTATTATTAGAACAGTTTATTTTATTTCTAACATTGAAATACGGTGGAAATTGTGAATACTTTAATATTTACCTTAAGAAGGGTAACTGCTGTCCAGATAAATTTATATGCCATTTGATCAGATGAGTTTTCTCTTACAGAAAAAATTGGTTGCTTTAGCTTCATTTTTGTGCCTTCTTAAACACATTGGCTGCCTGCAGTACAAAGGTCACGTAAAAAGGTGTGATTCAGGGTTAGGCATAATACAAATCTAAAACTTCAGCACAAGTAGGAGCCTAATATATATGACCTCTGATACATGGCAAACAACTTTAAGATATTTTCAGGAATCCTTTTTGACCTCTCACTAGTATGTTCAGCAACCTGAACATCAATTGTTGTTTTCTGTATTGAAACACTTAATATTAACAAATTAGTATCGCCAGGTTGATTCAAGCTGTTCTCAGTAGGAACCCACTACTCTAGAATTTGCTTTGAGTGATAGAACTCAACTGTATTTATCTCGGTACCTATTTTTTACAGACTTTCTCTGAAGGGAAAGGTTGTAGGAGGGGAAACAAGTTGGTTTGGTGGCAGAGTTTTGTTGAGTTATATTTGTTCACTGATGAGGTCACCTGGACTAGCAACAGGTGCTTCTTTTAAAGATTATTGCTAGTAAATTGATGAAACCTGAAAAACTCTTATAGTTTTTTTTGGAATATTAAATATTGTATATTTAAATCTGTTAATATATAAAATTATATGATACTGCTTGCATTTTACAGTGTTGAAATCTTCAGAGAGCCTCACATGTCTCTTGGAATCAGTATTGTTGGTGGACAAACTATTATAAAGCGCCTAAAGAATGGAGAGGAACTTAAAGGTATCTTTATCAAACAAGTCTTGGAAGACAGCCCAGCTGGAAGAACAAAAGCCCTAAAAACTGGGGATAAAATACTTGAGGTAAATGCAGATAAATTTCCTTTCCATGCTTTAAAAAGAGAGCATAGCTTCAGAGAGCTGTCTAGAAAAAAAAGTAGAATTAAACATTGCATATATTGTGAATTTGATTTTATTCCTCAGCGTGCATTGTTCTATCCCTTTTAAAAAGGTCTTGGCTATCGATTGCTTCTGTTAACATCCTATTGTGCTATTTCAGAGAAGTTAAATAGTCACTGATTTTAAAAGTGGTGTTTTATGAAATAAGACAAATAGAAATCTTGCTTTTCTCACCATTTTCCATGAGCCATTCAATTGAAAAATGCAAGTTATTATGGAATAGTAGCATGATTTGAGTGGTTCATTCTTCATGCAAAGTTTTGTGGCATTTTTAGAGGTATTCAGTGTACAAGCTAGTTATATATTACTTGTGGAGTCCCTCATGTTAGCAGTTGCCTCATTCTTTGAGAGCGGAGAGTAATTTTCACAGGTGCCATTATCATTGGACACCATGTTGCAATTTGTTGGATACTATGTTGTGGTTCTTCACTCTCCCTTGAAACTGCTGTGACAATGTGATTCACTAGGTCTGATACGCTGCCTTGTAGCTAAGTGGAGCATTGTGGAGCTTTTTCTCTGTAGGCTTGCTAACCAGGACTGCTGATGGTCCCCTTTTTCCTTGGCCCTCTGGCCAGGTCATTTTTTGCCTCATCCCTTTCTGGGTAAACCACTGTTGTCTCCTGAGAGTCCCAGGACCTCACAATAGATTGACAGTCCATATCCAGGCCCAGAAATCCTCCCGGTCCTCTGTCTGAGGACTTCCCACTAATCCTCCCAGTGAGGCTCTAGAGGAGCCCTGTCCCTCCCTCTGCTCAGGGTTCCAGTCCAGGGACCCTTTGTAACAAGCAGTTAAGGTCTTTCTGGTCAGATCTATTGCTTCTTCCCTAGGCTACTTCCCACACTGGCTTGCCATCTCCTCAGGGAACTTATATTCTCAATGCAGTGTGGGCCCAGTCCCAGGGTTAAACTCTTAGTTCCAGTCCTCCAAAGTAATAAAGGAAATGTGACTAAATTAACAGGAATAAAGAGCAGCACCAGCTTCTCTTTCCTGTCAGGATTCTGGCCGTCTGTCCTATCGCTCTGAGATCGTAGACAAACAAGGGTAACTTGACTCTCTGCTGTGCTCCTTTCTGGGAGCTAAGGATGACAGGTCTGTCCACCTCTCTGCAGGCTGGGTCCCTCTGCAGCAGTGCCTGAGCCCAGTGCTGCCCTTTAACCCCTTCTTGCCTGCTGTGGGGTTTGTGTATCCCATGAGATCCCCCAGAATGAGTACTTCCACTTATGATGATCCACTGTCAGAAAACTGACTGTCCTTTTTGTGTCTGCTGCCTTCCAGAAGTGATGTGCTTTGAGAGTTGCTTCAAAACACAACTAACTTATGCTTAGGTAAATTGAGGATTTGGGTGATACCAAGCATTCTCTGATTTTATCTGAAAGTAGAGTCTTTGGTAAAATACAGCATGTGCCTTTAATTGTGAACACCTGAATACTATACCTCTGCCCTATTTGTTCCTCAAAGTGTTGAAGAAATATAATTTATGTAGTGTTTTCTTAAGTATTTTTCTATCCTATGAAACCTTTTGGTGACTTCCTCTGATGTGCTAAGCTTCACTGTCAATAAATGCATGTAAATCTCTTGTAATTTATGAAAAAGACAGATTGTCTAATAATGAAGATACACTTCATTTGTTAGGTGTCTGGAGTAGACTTACAAAATGCCACACATGAGGAAGCAGTGGAAGCTATCAAGAATGCAGGAAATCCTGTTGTTTTTGTTGTTCAGAGTTTGTCTAGTACACCAAGAGTAAGTTACCCTTTTTTTCCTTTCCTTTCTTGAAATGTAATTCTGTTTTAATATGCCTTTTATTTGAAACATGGCCAGACTCCTTTCAGCAAGATTTGGCCATAACACAGTTTCCCTTGCATACTCTGACACAGTTTCCAGGCAGAGACCATATGTTTACTTCTTGGGACAGATTCTGGTCTAAGTTACTCCAATGTAAATTCAACTGACTGTGTTCATAGAATCATAGACTATCAGAATTGGAAGAGACCTCAGGAGGTCATCTGGTCCTGCTTTGAGCAGGGGTTGGACTAATCCCCAGACAGATTTTTGCCCCAGATCCCTAAGTGGCCCCCTCAACGATTGAACTCACAACCCTGGGTTTAGCAGGACAATGCTCAAACCACTGAGCTATCCCTCCCCCCGACTCAGCAGTTTTACCCCACGGTAATTGAATTAGAATCAGCCCTGTGTGTGTTACCTGGTATTCTAAAAATATTTCCTCTATTAGCCAACTTTTTTTTAAACATCATGTAAAGAAACTTGATTGTAGAATACCATCCTCCATGCAAACTGTGTCCCCAAAGACTTAAAATACAATTACAAGTATCAGCAATAATTATCCGAGGCAGAGGAAAAACTAGGAAATACAAGCAAAAGAGAAGATGATCTCCCTATCTTCTGAGCAGTGAGAAGAGGCAACAGTTATAGTCTACCATCCCAAAAGTTCATGTGATTCATGAGCAAATACAAAATATCCAATCAGGCAACTCCATGCCCCCAAAAGGCTATGTAACAGAAGATCTAGTGCAGGGATAGGCAAACGGGGAAAAGGTATGCAGGGCCATGAATGTAGGGCTGAGGCAGGGGGTTGGGGTGCAGGAGGTAGTGCGGGGTTTGGGAGGGAGTGCGATGTGCAGGAAGAGGCTCTGGGCAAGGGCTTGGGGTGCAGGAGGGGGCTCAGAGCAGGCGGTGGTATGCAGGAGGGGGTGAGGAGTGCAAGAGGGGGCTCAGGGCAGGGGTTTGGGATGCGAGCTCCAGTCTGGTGCTGCTTACCTCGAGTAGCTCCGGGGTGGCAGTGGTGTGCAGCGAGGCTAAGCCAGTGCTGCTTCCAGAAGTGGCTAGCATACCTGGCAGTGGCTCCTGGGCATGGGGTGGGGCAGGTGGCTCCGCCGTGTGCTTCCCTCACCTGTGGGTACTACTCCCAAAGCTCCCATTGGCTGCGGTTCCCCATTCCCGGCCAATGGGAGCTGCAGGGGGCGATACCTGCAGGCCAGGGCAATACATGGAGCCCTCTGCCCCTCCCCTCCCCCAGGGGCTGCAGGGATGTGGTGCTGGCCACTTCTGGAAGTGGCGTGGGGCCAGGGCAGTCAGGGAGCCTGCCTTAACCCTGTTGCACCATGGGGCTGGCAATTCCATGGGCCAGACTGAAAGTATTGACAGACCAGATTTGGCCCACAGGCCGTAGTTTGCCCTCGCCTGACCTGGTGAGTCTCTCTGACAACTCATTAACCACACCTACACAATCTGGCATGAAAAAGTCCACTCCTTCTCCACAGCCCCAGTGAATCTCTATGTTCTCTGATGACTTGCAACAATCAAAGTGGGAAAGGAGAATGTCCAAGCAGTGATGGCAGAAAGCTAGGCATCATACAATAGGCATAGCTGTCATAGCACAATAACTTCTGTCTATATGTTTGACCCCTTCTGAGAAGAATGTCAGGAAAACTGAGTCTTTTGCTGAGACTCTTGTCCTTACCCTTCTAGGTCACTGAAGATGGCCTCTGAGAAGGCATAAAGATAATCAGGGACCCTTGGTAACTTTAGGTGCCTTTGTTTTTGAGTGCTGAGGCTTATATCTGACTTCCATTATTGCTGAGCACTGGCAGCTCCCATTGACCAGTGGGAATTGTGGAAGCTCAGCACTCTCCACCCGAATATCAGGTTCTTGGTGTCAAAATGTGAAGCACCCAAACTTAGAATTTATTATGGAAGTTGGAGAGGAAGTAAATTACCTCAGGTCACATACAAAGTCAGCAGCAGAGCTGGGAATGGAACTCAGAACTCCTTACTTCCTTTTGCATGGCCTAACCACGCTGCCTCACCAGTAGTGAAGAAGATGGAAACACATTGCCACTTCAGATAGCCGTACATGTACCATATGTAGTAGTTAAACTTACTGTGTATAGGGAATACCACAAACGTGGTATAGGTACACACCATGGTGCTTAGACATCCATTTTGTACTACCAATAGCTGGGGTCTCAGGTGTTTGTTTTGAATTTAAGATAGTATGGTTTATACATAAGGGAATTCCTTCTCTGTCAGGTGTTCAAAACACTCTCTGATATTTGTGCTGCTCTGCTTTTAGTAGTAATTTCTACTGTCTGCTTTGGGATGGTACACCATGTTTCATACCAATCATTCTGTAAACATATTCTATAGCATTCATATTCCTGTCTCATTTTTAACTGTTGCCATGGTGAAATACTATTCTCATGTTGTTTTGAATAATGTACCATTGTGCACCTTATTGAGAGACCAAGTGTTCCAAATTACATTAGTCAACAAACATTTTACAATATATAGTATAACATGGTACTCTCTTGCTTGAGGCATTCCATTTAAAGGGCATTAATCAACTTTGAGTAATACAAGACCAGCCCCTTATATTTCATTAAGGGTCCTTACATTATACTGAAGAATATATAATGAGGAGGGAGAGAGAGAGAGAGAGAGAGAGAGAGAGAGAGATTCAAATTTCAGCCTAAATGGTTAAAGTTTGGCAAAGTTTTATAAGCAACCGAAAACAGGGTCTTCTAAGGACAAGTATTGGGCAGCCTTAAGAATGGGGAGGAGGGAGCCGAGCTGATAGTCTCCTCCCACATTTTTAAGGTTGCCCAATACTTGTCCTTAGAAGACCCTGTTTTCGGTTGCTTATAACTTGTGCTAAACGTAACTCCTCAGGCTGAATGGTTCCATGCCAGGTGTCTGTGCCAGGCTGGTTTTGTTTTTTTGTTGTTTTTGTGGTGGTGGTGGTGGTGGTTTTAGCCAAAATGGCTCAGCCATTCTGAGAATGAGGATAGGAAAAAGGAGCTAGAGGCTAGGGGGTCAAGTTCTAAGATTAGATGAGGAGTCTAGAGAGAGAGAGGTTGGGACTGGACGCTAGTGGAGACTGGGCACCTGGAGGCCTGGGAATGGGGAAAGAGAGAGAGTCAGTCAGTCAGTGAGGAACAAGGTGCGTATGGAGGTCTGAGACTGACTGTGCAAGGAGATTGGTAGGACTGGTCACATTAGGGGAGGGAAGAGACTGGGACAGGGAGTGTGTAGAGGGATACTAGGAACTGGCGGGGCAAGGAGACTGAGGCTGGGATGAGACGATTGAGGGTGAGGAGAAAGGGACTGGGACAAGAAGTCACAAGTGGAGAAGATAGGACTGGAACAAGGACGGGTTGGACAGGACAGGGCAGAAAGAGGCAAACTTGGGGGTAATGGGCAGAAAACACTGAGCACACTCCACTCTAGATCCTGGAATGAAACCAAAGAGTCGTGAGTCTCACCATTCCTCTGCTATCAGCAAATACCTGTGGAAACTCCCTGGCAGAGTGTCTCATCCCACACTGGAGCTGGTCTACATACAGATTGACAACTTATTACTGTTGTTAGTTACTCCATTAGCTGAAGTGGCAGAGATCACTGTGGTGAATCTAATGGTTCAAATCTGCTGATGACCCATGTGGTGGTCAATATGATGCCACATGATGGGATTTGTTTTTTAAATTTGATTTAAAAAAAAACAACATAAAACTACACACACACAAATTATGTTAAGGGAAGATTATTAATATTGCAAAGTCAAGTTCTCAAAAGTTAGAAAGTGCAGTCTTAATTTGGCCCTCTCGTGCATATGCATCGTGATACAGTCTTTAATTAAATGATCACATACTAGTTTTTCCACAGGACTCCTGCTTCATTTAGTGCACTGGATGGATGATGCTCACTTAATGAGAAGCTGTTCCGTATTTTTTTTTCTCCTTATTGTTCAGTGTGTGGCTCCTGGCTAACATACTGCCACTATTCAGACCCTGCTCCTAAGACAGCATTCTGAATTTCCTCTTTGGCTTTTCTGTGATGTTCCTCCCAATAGATCTGAGTGCATCGCAAACATTAATTGATCGTCAAAAAAACCCCGTGTGAGATGAGGAGGTGGTGTTATCCCCATTTCATAGAGTGGGATAGACAGATGAAGGTACTAATTTTGGGTGCCCATTTGAGACCTTGGACCTGATTTTTCAGAGTATTTAGCATTTCATAGCACTTCCTATATTCAAAGCACAACTCCTGTTGTTCACTTGCAGCTGTGAATGCTCAGCCCTTCTGCAAATCAGGCACCCAGAAAATGAGGAATTCACAGTTAGTGACCACTTGTGAAAAGTTTGGTTCCAAGTAACTTGCTTAGTAGGAACTCCTTAGCAAAGAGAGGGATAGAATCCAATTCTTCAAGGCAACATTCAGCTATGTTAACCGTGAAACTTTTCTTTGTCTTCCTATAGTCTCTTGCCTCATTCACTACACACCTTCCAACTTTTGCAACACTTGAAGCAAGTGTTCTGCAGACAACAGTCTACTTCGCTGCTCCACACAATGCTTATTTTCCCCAAGGCAGCTCCATACTATGCACTGAATGAGGCAGGTGTTCAGTGGAAAAGATAGTATGTGGTCATGTAATTAAAGACTGTATCATAATGCATAAGCACAAAGCCTGAATCCAGGTTGTACAGTCAATCCTAATTCTGGCTTTTCCAATTCTATGAGTGCTTGACTGTGCATCTATATCTGTCTGTCTGTCAATCATATGCGCATGTCTATTTCTTATGTTTTGCAGGTGGTCTCTGTGGTACAGTCTAAGATAAATAAAGCCAAGAAAGATCAGGACACAGAAAGAGAAAACAAAAATGAAAAGGTATTTATTTCATTTGTGTATCATATCCAAGCTTTACTGGATCAGATGATATAACAATGTAGTTTATAAATGAATACCAGGCTTTTAATCTTAAATAAAAGGGGTAAAATGCCACAAAAATGGTATGTATGTTAACTACATTGAGTAATATTGAATATAAATAAAGTTTAGCACTTTTATAGCTCTCTATCTGTAGATTTCCAAGTGCTTTACGAAGATGAGTAAACATCAGTATTCCTATTTTACAGCTTCTGTCATGGCAACTGCCAGCCACTAACGATAAAGTGGAAAAATAGTAAAAGTAACTGTGTAGTTTCTTGAAAAAAGTTTAATGATGTGGATCTTTGCACATATTTGGCATTGTTGGGAGTAATATTTTTCTGTTGACAGTGGATGCTGGTATATATTTGTTAAGATTGCTTTGCTTTCAGAACCTAAATTCTGAATTTCCTGGCTTTCAAATGTTTGGATTTTTTTCCTGGTTAAAAACTACAGGCTCAAATTTTCATAGTTGGTTGCCCAAGTTAACACAATGCTTCTTGTGTCCACACACACAAATGCCCCAGGTGATCTATAGTTGGTTTACAAATGGTCTAATAATCACTTAGGATGAAGTACTTTTCTGCAAACTTAATAATTGGTTAATTAACCAATTGATTAATTTTAGTGACTGTGGTAGCAGACATACTAAAACAGTTAATCTGATTTCCAATCTCTGTCTTGCAATGCACCAGTGGCCTTGCAAAATCTCCCCAAATGCATTGCTTCTGGAAGCCAAGCTGGGGACTGTGGCATACCCAGAAGGCTTTGCAACTGAAACAGTGTAGGGATAGCACTATTGTGGATATTGGCCAAATTTAAACCAATTCAACATGGCTAACTTCACCCATGTGTGCTTGAACTGGTTCAATCCTCGAATGTAGAAAGGAAACTCAAAGGCCTTGTTGCTTTAGAAAATGTTTTGCAGGGTACTTAGTGATTCAGAATCTGGGAGTTTTCAGGTTATTCCGGGAAAGCAAGGAATCAAAGGTTTTGTGGCAGTAAGCAGTTCTTGAAATAAAGCAGTTACTGCACTCCTTTCTTGGTTTTATCTATCTTTGTAATCTAAAAAGCACATCCACTTGCAATTTTGCCACCTTCAATCTCTAGGACTCCAGTGTGTTGAATGTTAAAACTGTAGAAGGTCAATGAGTGAGCCTAACCTTCTTCAAAGCTGTTAAAAGTAACCCTTCTGTGGGTGCTTCTTGTAACGTGATGAGTATAATATAGAACAGCTTCAATGAATAAGTGAGGAGTTTCTTTTTAGCTTTGAACGTTAATTCACAAAGCAGACATAATGTGCTTCAGCAGAGGCAGCTCTCAGTAAAAAGAAAAAAAAAAAAAAAAAAAAAAAGATATGTGGCTATGAGTTGATTATTAGCCTGCACACCTATGGGAAATCACTGATACTTCTAATCTAGTCCTCAAAGTGTCACGAAATAACTAAGTTTGAAGACAAAATATCCAACTCGAAAAAACTACTGTTCTTATATGGGACATTATTTTTAATTAGTCGGGATTTCCTCTGTTACTCACTGGTGTTTGTTCTACTCTATAGTGGCTTACATGTGTTAAATAATAATTTTTAAAATAGCCTCTTTAAGAACTGCTTACAATGCTTGGGTTTCTTATGTGAAAATGAAATATAAAAGTTGTGCTGTGTACATCACAAATATAAAAGTTATGCTGTGTACACACCTTGGAAAAGATGGGTCAGTTCAAATATGTAATATAGTTAAATGCTCTGGAAGCCTAAATTGATGAGTCCAATAGACATTTATGTGAATTTCTACCTTGCCCTCCTCTTTCAGGGCAGATTCTAATAGCCTGTTTGTAGGTCTGATCCAACGGCCATTGAAGTCAATGAGAGTATCAGTACCTGGGTATGCACTGAGTATCAGCCCGCCAGCCCCGCCCCTTCTGCCTGAAACTCCACCCTCTGAGTCCCTCCACGCTGGCAGGCCCACCCTAGATCAGCTGAGCCACCCCAGATGCACCACACCAGCTGCCCCAACCCCAGCTGGTCACCCAACCCTTGGGCCAGTCCGAGCTGCCCCAGCTGGCCTGACCCCTGGGCCGGCCTGAGCCCCTGGCCACTGGCTGATCACTGAGCTCCAGGCTGGGGGTCAAGGTGTGAGTGGGACCACATCCGGGCCTTCCCTGGCCTATGATATCCACTGCCCTGCTTCAGTGGGTTTTGGATCAAGCCTTGCAGACAGAGCTGGTGTAGAATTGTGCACTGTGCTGTCTTTCAAATCCTGCTGGTGTGTAGCTTTCTGAATAAAGTCCAGATTATTGTGTGTTTTCTGGAAGTGGTTGCGCAAACTACATTCAGTTTAGTCACTTTATAAAGGTTCAGACAATTATTTTTCTCCTACGAAGGAAATGGCAGATCACTGCAACTCAACTCTTTTGAAGTTTGTATTCTTGTCTGTTACATCAAGTAACAAAAGGCTCAGTGGGAGGTGCCTGGTAGCCAAGCCTAGGGAGGCAGAGGCCAAAGGAGCTCTTGGTTGGGGAGAGTGAGAAAGCCAGAGCAGATGGGAAGACCTTGAGAGGCAATAAGGGAATGAGAGAGATGAGGGATCTTGGAGGGGAGCTAGAGCAAAGGGAGCCATTTTGGGGCAAGTTTCTGGGAGATCTTGTGGGCAGAGGGATACTGTGGGAGAAACTGGGAACCTGGGAGCAACGAAGAGAAGGGGAAAGAAAAAAGTCTTGTGTGACTTGGGTGAGGAATGACTGGGCCTTTCTGGGGGTGAGGGAGAAGAGAAATAGGGATTATTTGGCAGAGAAAAGAAGAGGCGTATATACAGCACAAGTAAAGCAGCATCACTCAGTTTGGGGAGAGAAGTGTGAAAGAGACAAAAAGGTGACCGACACTGGAGGTGTTTAGCAAGTGTCTGGTGGCCAAAGAGATCTGAGGGCAACAGAGTATAGGGCAGAGCTGAACTGAAAACTGGGACAGAAACTTTTAAACTGGAAGAAGAGAAGAAGGAAGCCAGTGAAAGTGACAGAGATTAAGAGTGATGATCTTGTATCTGAAGCATGAGAATATCTAGCTGAGGTATTCTCAATTCCCTGAAGTTTAGAGGCTACATAAAGGACAGAATAGTGGTGGTTAACTGAGTGATTAAGGCATGAAATAAGGATTTCAGTAGTGGCAGTTTCAAAACGAAGTCTAATTTTGGCCGGTGTTCTGGAGGTGAATGTACAGATAAAGGAGAAGTGAAATAAAAGAAAATTTCAGGGTCAAGGCTGACACCACTGCTTCTGACCTCAGGAGCAAAATTAAGGAAAATTATTGCAGGCATGGAAAACAAAGAATTTTTTACTTGGGGGAGGACTTAGCTATTAGAAGCTTAGAGTAGCAGGATGTTATGCAAAAGCAAGGAACTGATTTTCAGGAGGAAGTGAGAGTTAGACAGGGCATAAATGTACATGTCATTTGTGTAAAAATTATATCCAGGGGTGAAGCAATGAGATGATCTAGGGTGAAGTCATGGAGAAGAGCACTAAAATAAGAGCCTCTGGGAATAATTTTTTGAGAACAAGTAGGAAGTGAAGAGAGGGATGTGAGATTCTGTCTGGCTAATGATGGCCAGCTGGTCCATCCCATTCCTGGAGGCAGGCAGTTTCAGTTTTACGAAATACTTTGAAAACCAGGCAGAAAGCTGTCATGAAGAGGTGAATTCGGAGAAGCCCGTTTTTCATTACTATGTGGGAAATGAGATTTCCATGTATGGTAGTGGATGATGAGCATCAGCTTGTAGACCCGGGCAGAAAGTCTTGACTTCACAGAGGTGATCCTTGTACCAGTGTGAGCAGATAATGTACAAGAGAGGGTGAGAGAGATTGGGTTAAGAACTGATTAAGTATACTATACACGAGTCCTGCTGAGGAGCTTGTCAGCGAATGAGGCATAGAGGAGAGTGGCACACAGGAAGGTTTTGGTTCTAAGAATAGTTTTAACAGAATTTCATTTATTGCCTTTGAGCCATATCGATCAGATAGATACTACAAATCCATGCCTGGAATTGAAACTTCCTTATTCTGCAACCTATAAATATGCCCCTGATGCAAATGAAATACCAAGTGTGGTCTGAGGACACTGTTCAAAACAAGTGGGAATCTCATGAGGAATTTCTTCAGAAGTCAGTGTTTAAATTACCTTGTAGGAACCTGCTGGTAGAAGCTGCACTGTTAGGTTAGACATGATCCTTGACTGTTCATAAAATGGAAAAAATGCAATTAGTGACTTCTGTTGTTATGTTAAGTTTTGCTGTTGCTGAGGTAAAGTACGAATAGTGTGTGTGCCTTAATCCAAAGCCCACCCAATTTGATTTAAGGACTCCTACTCGTTTTCAGAGAGCTTTATATCAAAACATGCACATAATAATTCCCATTGTCAGGACAAGGTGAAATACCTGATCAACAAAATCCCAAGTCCACAATCCTGAATTGTAGTATTTGCTTTACAATTAAGATCAGGTGCTATGCAAATGTGAAATATCAGACAACTCTGGCCCAAAAGAATTTGCAGTCCAATTCTCCTATTCTAAAAAAATCTCAATTATTTAAACTTCCAGCAATCAAAATAGCAATGGATGCTTTTTCTTATTCATGTTTGAAAGTGTGTCTAATTTAGAAACATTTCTGTCATTCTATCTGCTGTGGCGTTTTGGGCTTGTGCCATGTAACTACCATTAATGTTGTCTCTTTTTTAAAAAAATTATTGAAGCCCATTGTCAAGCTTTTCTGAAATCCCACTTTGGGTCAAGATGTAAGGAGTAGCAAACTTACTTAATTTTATTAGGTTGAAATAGGAGTATGAATCATTGCTAGAAAGAAGTGAGTTTGGAGTAGGATTTGAGGAAATAGGCTGGCTTTGTGGCATACAAAATCAGAGGATACACCAGGTTAAATCTATTTTAGCTTTGTTACATGAAGTGTTCATAATTTTTAAAATCTTTCTTTAAATATAGGAACTGTCAGCTAAATCCTACAGCCCCACAGAAAATCAGGTAGGTCCCATACTTGTTTTGCTGACTCTTCCCAACAAATGTTCTGTTCCTTTCTATGGGCAAATTTCTGAACTTGTCTGGATTGCTCCAGGATGAAATCTTACCACTTTTCCAGGGAACCAAGGGGTTAGGGGCTTTTTGTTTGCCTTTTGAAAATAGACTTTCATTTTCTTGAATATCAGGAATTTGATTGTGAATCTTTCACACAACTCTAATGAATAATGGAATCTAGAGCCAAGGGGTTGAAGTTTATTTACATTTTTGTATTGAGAATGTTGACGTCAGTGAATTGGCAAAATGCTCTCTTTTTGAGGACCTGATCCAAAACCCATTGAAGTCAATTAAAAAAATTTCCAATTGATATCAACGTGCTTTGGATCAGACTCTACATGATATTTACAGAAAATCAGGAAGTGATGGAACAAACTTATGTTAGCCTTTTTAGATCCCTGTCCAGTAAAGATCTGCTTTGGCTATAAAAACCATTACAATCCTTTTAAAGGTTCTGTAAGTCTAATATAATAGGAAAACGGAGGGCACATTGCTTACCTGGGGCTCTGAGGGGCTTTAATATTAATCTTGAAAGCGCTGAAAAAAGAATTATAAAGAACAAAAAAAGCTAATAAGTGGACTCTAAAGTATTAATGGTTCTGATTTGTCACAGGCAGTTAGAAATACGCGGTGCAAGTTCTCCATCTCTACATATTAAAGAATTTAGAACACAAAACATGAGTGGCTCTTGCTGGACCTCTTGTCCTGGTTTTATGTTTAGTTAGTTAGTTTAGTTAGTTAGTGAGAGAGAGAGAGAGAGTGTGTGTGTGTGCATGCGCTTTCTTTTGTTGTGTACTTTTGGGAAAAAAACTGTTGCTTTCTTAAGATCCTCTCATTAGACACCCTTACTACAAATTGGTGGAGTTCATTTGATTTATTACTCTTTTGCTGGCCTCAGTGCAGCACTCCACTGTAATAATTTTTAAATGGACAGATGATATCGTATTAACTCCTACAATTTTGTATTCAGATTCCGTTGCGTATTAATGATTAGAATATTTTAACATAAATTTAGATTTAAAATATTTTATGAATCTATGTGCAGGTCCTGTTTTCGTTCTATGCAATGGAAAATATTATTTCAGCTCTGATGTTTGATTCCCAAATGGTAATTCCCAGTGATTTAAAAAAAAAAAAATTCATTGCAGGCATTTTTGTTGCTCTAATGGCCTACTATACTCACCGTTCACTTGCTAAAGTGCATCCTGCTATTAGTGGTGTGATTGTAGGGGATGTAATTGAACATAATTTAGTGGAATCATGTAGCTAACCTAAAGTATGCTGCAATTATTTTGAACCTATAAAAACAGTTGCTTGGATGTTTCAGCTCCTGTTTTCATTAGATTCCAGAGTCCTCTTTTTATAGCTGATATGCATCGCTATATGCATCATTATAGGAACTGTCTTTATTTATGTGAGGTAATAGAATTTTACTGTAAGTTATAATTCAAATTATATTTTAATTGGAACCAAAATGTAGATGAAATATGGTGTCATATTTTACGTGTAGGACCTATAAGAGGTTCGGCTCTGATTTTTGCTTGCTAAAAGTGTTTTTGATCTTAAACAGCAGCAGGAAATGGTGATGAAAGATGAACAAAGGGTTTAAAATCCATGCTGGGATAATATTTAATGTTATGTATTTAACCCGTTCATTAATGGTCACATGTTTGTTGTACTCCACTAAGTAGGTTTACAATGAAATACCAGTATTGTTCCAGTAAATAAATGTGCAGTCCGTTTCATATTAATATTTTCTTTCATTTCTTTTCATCTTCAGAGTCTCTTAAAATATTTTTCATTTGTAAAATTTCTTGGAAAAAAAAGGAGTTAAAGTGCATTATTTTTAAAAAAAGTATTAAACTGAAGAGTATGTACGTTCATGGGTAGCCTTTTAGTGTGTGAAGAAGAAAGAAGTAATTTGTAGGATACGTGGCAAAATGTTTGAAACCTCTTTATTTTGTTTTTAATCCATCAGAGAAAAGTGGGGGCACCACCGCCGATGAAGTTGCCACCTCCTTATAAAGCGCCCAAAAGACTCCAGTCAGAGGAGGATGCTGTGGAGGAGGAGGATTTTCATACAGAGGGTAAGTAGTACCACATTTATCTAAGAAGCGCATTGTATTTTTATGGACTATAATCTGTCTGTGTGACGGTGCTACATAGTAGTGACATTGTTGTTACAAGTTCTGTGAATGGATTAATTTTTGTCAGCGTGAGTAGGACTCCATATGATGTGGAGAGCTGGTCTCAAACTTCTGTTTACAGTAGATTGGTCTTTTTTAAGGTGGAAGCTCTTGCCCTTCCAACTGCAACCCTAGAGCTTCTCTCTTTGCCAGAGTGCGGAAAGGTGCTTGTTTCATTTTTAGTTTAGCTGGTTAAAAAGCAATGAACAAGATCTAAGCTGACCTATAATTTTCAGGGGAGTGTTGCTGCTTGAAGGCAGATAAGATGCTTCAGCATTGTGACAGCAGCAGCTGGGCAGATCAGTTTGAGAACCATCAGTATGCAGACCACACCCCAAAGAGCTTGCAATCTAGATTATATATCACAGTTCAGGCATTATACCTTTCTTTAAGAAAAAAAATGCAGGGGAATTATTATTGGAATTACAGTTTAAGGATTTTAGGGCAAAAGCATGATTATAATGAAGGATTTCCATGAAGATCCTGGGGGAGTGAGAGAAAGTTATGCATAGAGTGGGTAATTAAGAGGCTTGGGTGGAACAGAAGAAGTAAGCGAATGTCCATCGGGTCTGTCACAATGGGCTCCTTGAAAGGTTACTCTTACTTTGGATTGCACCTTTAATCCCCCAAATGATCTAATTTCTACAGATATTTCACAGTGATTTATACTTTGATCAGCATGGAAGTGCAAGCATCTATAAATCGGAATACTATGTCTGTTCAGGAGTGCCCTGCAACACTTCCTAGAGGTTTTGGACCTATTCGGGTGGCTATAGCTTTAGATAAACAGAAAGTAATTACCCAATAGGAGTGACTCTCAGATGACAAACAGGAGGTGATTTGAGAATTATCTATATCGCACTTGGCACCAGGGTAACTGAGAAACTTAAAAAAACTAGTCAGTGTGTTGATTTCCTCTCCTCTTGTTCCTCCCCCCCCCTTACTATGGACTGGTACGTGTGTGTGTTCTTGTGTGTGGTGTAATGGGTATTTTTGTTTGTTTATTTGTGGGAAAGCCAGAGGAAAGAGATGTATTTTGCTTTTTTGTAGGTGGTCAGGTCTGTGGCTAAGTCTTGTTCTTCTGAATAGAAGTTCTAAAGCCACAGGACTGCTGATGAGGAAGGTCTGTGACCAGCTCTTATGAATTTAATCCTTGTTGTTAGCAGTGCCATTTTACCTCTTGAGCACAGCTGTTGTTGTAAGCTTTGATCAGAGGCTGAGACAGTCATCAAGATGGTTTTGGGTCTGTCCCATTAAGATTTTGGAGGTGAGGATCTTGACTGGTTATTCTCTGGGAAACCAGCTATGGTTATGTTTACATTACCACTTATGTCAGTATAATTTATGTCTCTTAGGAGTGTGAGTAAGCCACCCCTTGAGCTACATAAGTGAGACTGATCTCAGTGCTGGTGTGGACAGCACTATGTTGGCGGGAGACCTACCACCGATGTAGTTAAAGCCACTCATTGGGGTTGGATTAAGTCAATGGCAGAGCTCTCTGCTGTCGTCTTAGAGTGGCTACACAAGAGAGTTTACATCGGCACAGCTGCACTGCTATAAGCTCACTTGTGTAGCTATAGCTATAGTAAATGGAGTATAGGGTGATGTGTTTAAGTCTGCCTTTGCTGCTTAATTGGTGAGCTGCTATATGTTGAACCAGTAGGAGCTTTTTCAAAGTTCTTACTTTCAATCCCAAGTACAGAGTGTTACTAGAAGTGAGCCTAGAAGTTTATAAAAGTGTCTTAAGTCCTAATCTGTCAGGTTGGATAAAGCATCTGGGCCAGCTGAAAATGGAAGAAGGCGTTGCTGTAGCTGTTTGTCAAAGGGAGAAGAAATGCCTAGCATTTGACTAACTCTCTCTGGTTTTAGGATAAATGGATCTTCTGCCTTTAAACTATTCAGTCCTTAATCTATCAGCCTATGCAGTCTCCGTTCACTGAGGCTGATTCCAGCCTGAAGCTGGTGTTACCGGATGTAAATCTCAACAAAAGATCCTGGATCCAGCATTGCCTGATGAGGCCAAGGTTCCAACCAAGTGCTTCATGGCAAATGTGTAGCCTCAGACCACTTCTTTACCTCACTCTCGGTTGTAACATTTAAGCTGGGATCAACATTCCCAATTTAGTGTATCTACAGTCTGCTTCAGAATGTGAACCAGGTTCATGCAGGATAAAAGACAGCAAGATAGGATGGTCTTCAGCCTGAAATAAAAACTTCAGAATGGTTTTTTTTTAATGACTATTTTCAGAATATTAAAGAAAATGTGTGTGAGAGGGTTTTTTTATTCTTCTCTTGGTAATGATTTTTCCATGGTGGAGGAGTAGGTTAGTAACCCGCATGCCCTCTGAACAGTCAGTTTCAAACAGATTTTTTTAAAATACTGTAAAATGAGGCTATTTGCACTAGCACTAAATCATGGCAGGGTGTACATCAGTAGGCATTGGTGTGCTGGTTTCGTGGTTGAAGGCCAGAAACGTGCACTAAGAATTTGCAGATAGACCACTAATACACACCTTGTCGTAGCTTATTACTAAGGTGAGGAGTTGGGAGTGGAAAGGGAAAAAAATAGTTTGTAAGTAGAGTTTTTCTCAAGGTTTGCCATAGGCATTAGGAGCTATGGAATTTTGTTTGACTTTATAATTGAATTATATGCATGCAGCAGAGGATCATAATTTATCCTAAAAAAAACCCAAAATCAAATTAAAATTTATACAAAAATTAAAACTGAGTGGAGTAAACCAGACAGACGTTAACTCTGGCAAGAGCTCAGAATCCTGTCGTTTCAAGAGGCATTTTTCATCAAGTTCTCCCTTTTAATTAGAGAATGAAATTGATCTGATTGATTATCGGTTTTTAAAGTAAAAGAAAAACGATTTGTAAAGAGTGTTTTTATGGTGATTCAAGCTCTAGACTAGGACTCTGATACTTGAGTTCAATTCCTGATTCTGCCACAGATTTCCTACATGTATTTGGGCAAGTCACTTCGTCTCCCAGCACCTCAGTTCCCCATCAGTAAGAGGGGATAATAATACTTCCTTCCCTTTGCCTTATTTATTTAGACAATTCAAAATCAGTGAAGTGGAGTGAAGGCATAGGGATCTGTCTTCATGGTGCTCCTTGCAGGATTCTTGCCTTAGGTTAGTTATGAGCACTTAACGGCAGGGACTGTCTCTTCGTATATGTTTTTACAGATGCTAGCACAATGGAGTTCTGATCTCAGCTGGAGCCTCCAAAAGCTTCCCTAAAGCTGATGTTCCCAGAAGTACCCAAACTAGTGAGATGTGATGGCTTATTCTTTTTTTCCATAAAATCAAACATCATCTACACCTTTAAAAATGAAACTATTTCCCCACCTTTTTGTCAATTGTCTGAAATGGGCCATCTTGATTATCACTACAAAAGTTTGTTTTTCTCCTGCTGATAATAGCTCATCTTAATTAGCTTCTCAGAGTTGTATGGCAACTTCCACCTTTTCGTGTTGTGTGTGTGTGTGTGTGTGTGTATCTATCTATCATCTATCTATCTCCTCACTATATGTTCCATTCTATGCATCTGATGAAGTGGGCTGTAGCCCACGAAAGCTTATGCTCAAGTAAATTTGTTAGTCTCTAAGGTGCCACAAGTCCTCCTGTTCTTGTTGCAAATACATGCTGTACATTTAATGTACAAAAATATAAAATTACAAAGGAAACCAAGAAGGCCATAAATATCATGAGTTAATCACATTAAAATATTAGAATAATCTGATTACTGACATTTTCAAACACTTATAATTATTCAGAAGTGTTAAGAAGTCAATTGACTTTGATAAATCAATGAAGCTATTGGGAGATCTGTTTGCTTAGAGTTCAGTGTCAAGTCCTTTTGGGTGAGGCTGCATTGTGAAACAAGGAAAATAACATGATTACACACTTTGCAGGGGACTGGAGTAGATGACCTCTCGAGGTCCCTTCCAGTCCTATGACCCTATGGTTTTCATTGCTGCTGCAAAATATAGAAAAGTTTACTCAGAGACTAAGACGAGGAAGC
Source organism: Chelonoidis abingdonii (assembly GCF_003597395.2). Classification (NCBI taxonomy): domain Eukaryota; kingdom Metazoa; phylum Chordata; order Testudines; family Testudinidae; genus Chelonoidis; species Chelonoidis abingdonii. Next base: position 17,539,640 of record NC_133775.1, read on the forward strand.
TTCTGCAGTCAAACACTGCCTCTCCAATAGATGTCACTACAATCAACAGCAAATAGCAATGAGGGTTTCAAACAGTCATAAAGGAATGACCAGGCAAAAATAAGTATATAAACCTTTATGAAAGGCTGAGGCATTAATAATTTCTAATATTTACAATGTTAATTTTGCTAAATGTGCTAACAAGCGTATTCAGCTTTATGTCGTCATAGATAATGCAAAATAGCCAGGATTACACAAATAAAGCTGACTTTTATTTTTGAGCTGCATGTTAATCCTTATTTAATGTGTAGCTCTACACTGCTAATCTTCTCTTTCTATTCTTATTCAGATTTGTAATTAGCTAAAATACATAGGTTTCTAGCTCACCCCTAATAAAAGGACCAGAGGGGCACTGCTTTATAATTTAGAACATCCTTGCAAGCCTTTGTACCACATGAGGATATAGACCCTGATGTCAGTGCCCTTGTTGTGTTTTTATCTTATGTTTTTGAATCGTATGCATGAACTTTCTTAATCTGGTGTAGTGCTGCAATATTGAAATTACATTCTCAGTGAATTACTGGGAAAATTGTAACCGGAAACAGTTGTGCCTGGAATTTTACTATGTACATGCGTATGATCCACTGAACAGATGGTTTCTCTGTGTGTGTTGTGCATATATATTATAAAGAAAGGTTCGATTTATGTTAAAAAAGAGTGAATTGATGGTGATACAGAATAACTGAATTACTCAATAGAAAGATTCATCATTTGGAGTAAAGAATGAATAGGAAATTCCTAACATGACTGCATAGAAACTACAATTATAAACCTGTAAGACTTTTTTAATCATTTTTAAATGACCAACATTTCAATTCAGTATTCACATAACAATAACCAATACTGCTTGTTTAAGAGTGGTGGTAAAATACAAGCACTGATGAAGTTGAACATTTTTGCATGCTAATAATGGTAAGATGGTTTTGTGTCTGGCATATAAAATTGATGCAAGAACACAGTTTAGTAACAGAAAATTATAAGATGATACATTTGTTCAAGTCACTTAGATTAGCAAAAGTTGACTGATAACCCCTGTAATTTGCACTAAAAGGATGCACAGGTATAATTAATGCCATTAACTGTTTTCTCTCTCTGCAGTAAGAGTGGCTCATTAAACACAATATTAACTGCAACTAGCTGTGAAAAAACATAAATGGTTATGTTTTAAATAGACTTGTTTCTTGGGCTAGAGATGTCATTTTTAATGCTAGCAGGATAAGCCAGTGCAACAAACAGCAGCCGTAGAGCATCAGTGGGTCAGATGTGGGAAACGAGATTTGCTTCTCCCTGCGTACTTTTATAAGCAGCTTTAATCTTCTGACAGATGTAACTGTTAGCTTGTGGGTAGCTTGAAATTAGTGTAACTGATTGCATCTCATACTAGAAAGAGGCGGATAGTTTGCCCTTAAGGAGAGAAAATTCTCAGAAAAATAGGCCCAAGGTCGTTGGAAAAAAGACGAGCACTGAATCTGTGTATGATGAAGATTTGAGCTGCTTACAGCATTGAATGTTTGTCAGGAATGCAGATCTCTTGAGGTACATGCTGGTACAGCAATGGTGCAGGGGGGGTTCCCAGGTAAGAATTCATAAATGTGTATATATATGCATTATAGTTGTTTCCAGCAAGCCATTTTAATTATTTTAATGATCATTCAGAACTAATGAAGTCACAAAGGCAAGAGAATAGTATAGTAGCACAAACCATTTTTCTCAGCTGAGAGCATGTACATGTACTATGTGAGACTCTTAGATGAATTCAGTACCTTTAAATTATTTGTCTTACGTTTCATTGTAAATCTCTGTTATAATATGCTTGAATGCATGACACCAGCATGCAGAATTGACAACAGCAGGTCAGTGTTTTAAAGTATCTGAATTCCTAATACTAAATTTCTTGTTGGTACATGGAATAATCTACTCTTTATCATAACTGTTGTTGTAAAGTGGAGACAGATGGCTGAATTTTCTTCACTTTGCCTGGTAAGAATGTGTTAGGTAAATATTTTTAGAGTAGAATAAAAAGCTGCTGGGGAAACCTAAACTGAATATTCAGCATTTCCTTTGTATAAGGAAGCAGAATGGGAATAATGCAACTTGGTGGTAGACAAACAAGAGCTATTGCAATGAAGTGTAATCTAATCTTTGTGTTGCCTCAAATCTCATTTGATGTTAGGTATGATCGTTTTTTCTGACACAAGCCAGGTGTCCAGGTATTAGTATTAAAGCATTTGTCATGAAATATATTTTTCTCTTGGTATTGAAAGATTTGAGTATTAAATTCTTCAAAACATGGTAGGGGTGTTAGGAAACCTGATGTGATCTCATTCAGATACTGCAGATGCCTAACTTCTCTTAACTTATTACTGTAGAAAGTAGGGTTTGTGTTGTAAAACTGCGTACAAAAGGCATTACTGTACAAATGTACTTCAAGAGGATTATGCTAGTAGATATCTCTATTACTTTGTCACTGAAGAACACAGGATCACTGCAGTGATTTGCAATGAAAAATGTGGCATGACTGGACAGGGAAGAGGTTTTTAAGTATTTGCATAAGTAATGAATCAGTACACCAGGAAGAGCCTATGTGTCTAAATTTTTGAACAGCTGATTTTTAGATAGCGTCTTTCAGCTGTACTCATTACAAATGATGCTATATTACTGGAAGTGGGGGGAAGAGATTAAGCATGTCTGGTCCAGAATAGGCAAAGCCCAACTTCCATATATGCTTGGTTTAAGCAGTAGCCATTGGGAATACAAAGTGCTAATAATCCTCTATAGGAAGGAAAAGTAAAAACGTTGAAGTCTATTTTTTTATATAGAGATCTGTTGTTAAATTTTTCATAGAATGACAGTAATTGAGACAGCAGTCCAGCCTAATTTCTTTAACTGTTCAAGAGAGTCAAAATTATTTTTCTTGCACATCAGTAAATGTGCATTTTCCCCCTTGATCCAACATACTAATTTTTAATAACTAGTCATCAATATTCCTTCAATTTTGTACAGCTATGAAATACATCCAAAGACTGAACTAGAATTGTTGGCCATAGGTATTTGAGATACATAACACAATAACTGACTGTTTTAAAGTATGCTTTTATAACTGTGGTGTGCCAACATACATGTTGAAAAGTAATTGCATTTTGACCATGATGTGTCACACAGATTGACATCTGTTTTTCTAATCTATCAGCAGTTCTAAAGCACCTGTCTCCATAGTATCTAAGTACAGTACAGAATTAGAATTAGAAGAAACACAGTGGGAACAGAAGGCAGTCAATTTTCTGCCCTACTATAGAAATATAATGAGCCTCTAATTGTTAGTATGATGTTAGACATCATGAGTGCTTGGAGGCTGAAATTTTTTCTCCTTGCTCCTACCAAAAGTAAATTATTAATAAGGCTGCAAAGTCATCAAATCATTGAGCTTTTGGGGACCTCAGAAAACAATAGCAATTTGTTGTGCTTTTGGTGGTAGCATATGTGCGTGCATATGTATATAAACATATGGACTACATGAGGGGGGTGCGATAGTAAAGGTTTGAGCAGCATGATTTTGTAAGGGCTGCATTACTGACAATGACGAAGCCATGAGTTAGCTGTGTAGGTCATCTCAAAGTAGTGTCTGTAAAACCTTTTGTAGCACACTATTTTCTGTTCTGTATATGCCATATGTATTATAGAAAAATATTGTGGGAATGTTTTGGAGAGCTTTTGAAACTTGCACCGAGAGTGTTTTTTGTATCCCTCTATCTGTAAAATCTAGTGCATTAATTACCATGAGTCTAAACGCACAGCTTGGAGAGCCATAAGAACCTGTAAAATTAGCTGAAGTTGCTTATCTAGACCTAAAAATGTTGCAGTTTAAGGACCATTACGTCAGGGTCTTACAGGGTAGAAGTGAAAGCTGACTCCTGGGAAACAGAGACTCTTCCCTTCTCTTAGTATAATCCTTCTGTTCCGAGGCCTACAGGGCCATGAGATATTGGATGTAAGTCCCAACATGTAGAAAAGCTGCTTCTTGCCCGAAACTGAATCTTAACCACTCTGAGCCTTGAGCAGGGGTAGATTGGATGGAAACTGCATATTTGTGAGGAGAAAGAGGAAAGATTTGAATTTTAAAAAAGAGAAAAATAGTTGTTAGAAGCTTTCCTGGGCTTTGGAATGTTAAAGTAAATGCTAAAGGAGCATGTGCCCGTGTGGAGGTGAAAGATGCATCATGATCTTATCACATTTGTTCTGTCTTTTGTACAGCACCTAGCACAATGGGGTCCTGGTTGATAGTTAGGGCTCGTAGACACACACTTTGTATGTATATATAGACACACATAAACAGGGCTAAGTTATGTCTCTTCGGGCTGTGCCTGCGAATAAGGAGGATTATACCAGCCACACTGTTCTTGGAGGTATTGTGGTATTATATCTTAGTCCCTCCATATGCTGTGGGATCAGGGCAGCTAATGGAACCACTTGCTACACTTTTTTTTTTTTTTTTTTTTTTTAAGTAGGCTGCACTTCCCCTATGTAATGATCCTGATTTGTCTGGTTTGTTGGGGTCACGACTCTTTCCTGGCACAGTCCTCCTTGGTCTTTTGGCACTAACAAGTCCCCTGAGTGCCCAGCTAGGGCTGAAGGGGCTCCCTGGACGCTCTTACCCTTCTAGCATACCTGCACCAGGTTGTCCATGGTTTAGTCCTTAAAACCTAGAAAGCCTTCTTCATCAGATTACTAAAACTGATGATAAACCAGATGTAAACGTTTAATGCTGTTCTTTCCTGCCTGAAGTTGTGACCGATTATCCTAGGAGTTGTTTTGAGAATAATATGATATAATTTTATAGTGTATAATTCATGTGTTCATGAATGCACAGCGGTGTCACATGTAGGAAAGTCCTGCAGTGAGAAGGTGTGAGGATAAGTGGGCCACTAGACTAGGAGATGCATGAAGCACTGATGACACCATGCCAGCAATACAAGCTGGTTGATGGTCTAGAGGAGATGAGTTTTGAATATTAGTTTTGAAGGGGGAAAATTCATGATGTGAGGGAACTGCACAGGCTGTTGCAAGTAGCTGGTGAGGTCGAGAATGGAGAGGGGGAAGAAATGCAATGAGTCCAGAACTTGCCTCTCAGAGGTGGAGGTATGTGAAGAGATGAGCTTAAGAAGGCATATGGAGAATGGGTATGAAGGGCCTTGAGGAAGATGGGAAGGATTTTGTAATGGAGGGGGAGTTAGGCAAGGCCCTTTAGGATCAGGCATGAGGTGGTCTTTTTTGTGGGCATGGGTGAGAAAGTGTATTGTGACATTCTAAATAGAGAGGTTGTGAGAGAAGCTGCTGCAGCCAGGGGAAGGAAAGGGTAAATATGATTTGCGATGGCTGCTGGTGGAAGGAAAAAAGATGGCTGGCTGCACAAGGAGCAGCTAGCAGGAAAGCACATTCTCTGGTCCCTCCAGGAATGTTTACAGCGGCTAGTGAGCTCTCTCCCTTCTTTCCTTCCCATGCCATCATCTAGCCCCACTAGCATCCTGGAGTCCCCTATTAGTTTCCTTAGAGACAGAGGCCAGGGAGAGAGACATTCTTATTCCTGGGACTCAGATTCTGTCTTGGGTGTTACCTGAGCCATGCTCCCAGAACTGCCTCCAAGAAGGACTTGGAGGTAGGGTTAGGGGAAAAATTTAAAGATAATTCAATATTTATTAACTAATGTATTTTAAAGGAACAGATTCCCAGTTGGATGCTCAGAGTATGAACTATAATGATTTAGAAAACAATATTGGTGTCAAAAATAGTGAACACCCACACTTAGAGTGATTAGTATACAGCCAGTCATTGACAGAGTAAGGAGCAGAACCCAGGAATCTTGACTTTAAAAATACTTATTGTTGGTATTTTCACACCCAGGAGCTCCAGTTATGGAGTAAGGCTCTGCACAAATACTTATTTCTTCCTTTATTTAGGCAGGAAAATATTTTAACAAGAAATTATTACTTGTTTTGTATCAGCAATGTGTTTTGCTCTGCCTAGTGTACAGTAATAAAGACAGTCTCCAGTATTGCCAACACAAATAATATTTGGTGTTTTTCTTCACATCCCAGCTATATGGTTATTTTTCTTCACACTCCAGCTATGTGGGATTCGTTCTTTTTCTTTTTTTCTTTTCTTTTCTTTTCAAAGAGAGTTTCTAGTCTTTATGGTTGTGGGGAAAAGCTGGGACATCTGACTCGTGTGTAATGTAAAGTTTCAAAAATCAGAAGGCAAAGAAAAGGCCTACACTTATTATTTTTTTTTAATCTCATGATTTTTAAGGCAATCTTATGTTTTTTGGGGCCTTGCTCATAATTTTTCGCAATAGTGACACTAGGTTGGCAATTGTGACTTTCTCCCCAGAAGATCTTAAACAGAGACAGATACTTAGAGTACAGGACACACTGGGAAGTTCAGTGATGGGAAGAATTTCATGTTTTTAAATCTCCTGGTAGGCCTTTTAGAAGAAGTGGGGAATTTTAAAGGGGACCAGAAAGACTTTATTTAAAATCATACACTAGATAGCAGAAGCAGAGGTAGCTGCATCAGTTGATTTGAAGGCTGGACGGGGATGAACTTAGCAAAATATAACCCTGAATGGTTAATGGCACCTCTTCAGTTGAGTTTAGAAATCAAGAGATAAATATGTATAAGAATAATTTCCAAACTGAAATATATATTAAACTCATTCCTAACTTTTATGCCTTTGTGTTCCATGTGTGTATTATGGTACCTTTGCAAGCAAGGGCGGCTCCAGGCACCAGCGCAGCAAGTGCGTGCCTGGGGCGGCAAGCCGCGGGGGGCAGCCTGCTGGTTGCTGTGAGGGTGGCAGTCAGGTAGTGTTCGGCGGCATGCCTGCGGGAGGTCTGCTGGTTCTGTAGCCTCGGCGGCGAGTACGCTGAAGGCACTGAACTGGCAGATCACCCGCAGAAACGCTGCCGAATCCGCATCCCCAGTGGATCATCACAGGGATGCCATGCTTGGGGCAGCAAAAAACGTAGCACCCCCCCTGTTTGCAAGTAGCATCAAGTGTTAAATACAGCAAAAAACTTGCAGGAAATACTCAGAATGGTCAGATCTCACCATTAGCTAGCCAGAAATGCTTCTTCGGGGGGGCCACAGTATCCATCTCCTCCTCTTCTAAGTGACTTGGACCCAACACAGAGACTTCTAGATTATTTTTGCTTCTGTCTTGCAACCTTGGATGGATCAGCCAATGTTAAGTTTTGCTTATCACATACACAACACATTTAGAAAGTGTTGTGCAAACATTAACTAATTAATTAGGCTGAAATTTGGTTTAAGCTGCTAAACCAGATTTTTTAAAGTTAAAAATAATTCATTAAACCAATGTAGTTCTTGTCAAATAACTCTGATTTTACATGTCTACATAGCCCTACACAGGATTCACAATTGTTAGTGACAAGTATCAGAGGGGTAGCCGTGTTAGTCTGGATCTGTCAAAGCAGCAGAGAATCCTGTGGCACCTTATAGACTAACAGACGTTTTGGAGCGTGAGCTTTAGTGGATGAATACCCACTTCGTCAGACGCAAGTAGTGGAAATTTCCAGGGGCAGGTATATATATGCTAGCAAGCAAGCTAGAGATAACGAGGTTAGTTCAATCAGGGAGGATGAGGCCCTGTTCTAGCAGTAGAGGTGTGAAAACCAAGGGAAGAGAAACTGGTTCTGTAAATGGCAAGCCATTCACAGTCTTTGTTTAGTCCAGAGCTGATGGTGTCAAATTTGCAGATGAACTGAAGCTCAGCAGTTTCTCTTTCAAGTCTGGTCCTGAAGTTTTTTTGCTGACCTTAAGTTCCAGAAATTTTCAGCTCTGTGGAGGACAACAGAGAATAAGAAACATTTTACTTATTCTTTCCTCCAAATCAGCTTTAAAACTTAGGATTGCAATGGATAAGTGAGAGGGTTGAACTGCCACTCTGTTTGCACCACTGGGAGGAGGAAATTTGGAGCATGCGGGGAAGACACATAGCCCACAGTGTTTGAAGAGAAGTCTGAGCTCCCTCTGGTATTTGCAGGAAGAGGAACACATCCCAGTTTTTCCACATTGAGGAAGCATAAGTGCCTAGCCAAAAAGCACGGCAAAGGATTAAGGCTTTCACAGTCATCTTTATTCAGTCCCACAGCACACTTCTTCTTCCATCAAATGAACAAGCAGTGTTTGAATACCAATTTAGAGAAGTGCTCTTGGATCTTACGGGTGAGATGAAATCCTAGCAGACAGTACACATAGGTGCAAGCTAGAAAACCTTCATATAGCAAGAGGAACCTTGGGGAGAGGTTTTCTGTCCCATTTCAGTGGACATAGCAGGAGTTGTGGAAAGGCATTCTGGAGCAGAGCCTGGGGGATCTGTTAGACTACATACTGGTACTTTTCCGTACATGCACCCTGACATGGCTATGCATCCTACAGACGTGCAGCTATACAGATCATTCCTGCACCTTAGTAGAAAGGTTGGTGTTGTCTAGATTACAAATATGCCTAGTAACCTGGCTGTTGCAAATACATATTTGGTACTATTTCAGATTGGCCTGAGAAGTTATAGATTTACAAATAGCAATGAATATTTTTGAATATTTTATAGTGTAATATCTCTGGCTTTCTAAAAAACCATGCTAGGTATGTAAAGCTGCCAAATGAGCTGGGAATCTCTCAAAAAGACTTGCTGTACTATATCACAAAATCCTGGAATTTAGAGCAGGTAAAGCCTTCTAGTTTAGCTGCTGAATAATGTAGGATTGTCCTATACAGTGAGTTTTCTACTGCTCTTTCCAGTACAAATTCAACATCCAAAAAGATGGAGTCTCCGCCACCTTCTGTGGGAGGCTATCCCATGTCTAGATGCAATACGACTGTATGGAGTGTGCTGCTATACCCTTAGTTCAAAATGGGCTCAAGTTTTGTGGGCTCATGTGTCAACTTTAACATGTTTTTAGGGTAGCTGTCTGTGTTTTCATGCAGGATTTTATCACAGGAAAAATTACTTCAGCACCATCTGATTGCATTTAATCAACTAATGCCAGTATGACGTTCAACCAATTAGTGGGTTTTGTTTCTTTCTAATCTAGCTAAAACATCCTGCGTTATCAGCAGCTAGGCAGTAGGGAAGAAATAAGCTGGAAGCTTTTGCCAGTCCTCTGCACCAGAGTACAGAGCTCTGCAGGATTCTCAGCTGGCCCTGAGACTCTTTAAACTCAGCAGCCAGTATTTTACATGAATAACTGATTGGTAGATCAGAGTACCCAAAGGAGGTCACGTCTATGTAGGGGTAAGTGCTTTGATGCTTGTTAATATGCAATTTGAAAGGCAAATAAGTAGGCAAAAGTGGATTTCATTCATAAGGAACAACTGCACAGCATAAGAGCGCACTCTACGGCAATTTTTCCCTAGACTGGCAAATTTTTATTAAAGATGCTTTTTTTCATAGATAAGGAGCTGTTTTACATAGGATCATAAATGTACTTAGCAGTTCACAAAAAAACATAAACAGGAAATGTCTCTGCTCCTAAGAACTTAAATATGGTATACAGTATAGGTATACTGTAATTATGACCTACTGGTGACCCTTCAGGTGCAGGGTTTGAAGTGAGGATATAAGATAGTGGTGCTCATCCAAGCTCTGCCCAAAAGTAAGCTCCGTCTACTTGAGATGCCATGCTGTATTTGGCTCCTTAGACTTGCCTTTCTCTTTAGTGGGATTCAAATTCTAGACTTGGTTCTGCTGGGCTCCTTGGGCATGGTGCCTTAAGGGCCATTGACGGGGGATAAAATGAGTGGTGGCATGATCGCGAATGCCATCCACTTACGTGACCAAAATGAAATGGCATTCGCAGTAGGTTATGGAGATCCTTATTATATGATTCCCCTTCTATCTTTTTACATGCTTTGATCAGCAATGAAATGCTTAAGTGTTGTCACATATCATCAAGCCTCTGAGTTACCACTTCATTCAGATGAACAGAGGCAGTTCTTCCCTCTCAGAGCTATTTCGGGCTCTTTGCAAACTTGGGTGAACATCATAGCATCAATTACTATTCCTGAGGGAATTCTGCACCAAATAAATAAATAAAAATTCGGTGCACAATATTTTAAAATTCTGCAAATTTTATTTGACAATAAATAAATGTGGAGGCTCCAGCATGGCAGTGGGGAGCATAGGCCACTCCCCTCCCAGGAGTTGCTGGTCAGGTTGCACTCAACCCTGACACAGCACAAGGGCTAGGCCTGCTCCAGAAACACCCCATGGCCCTACCCCTCTGCACCAGGTGTAAGCAGGCAGGCTCAGCCCAGCAGAGTCCAAGTGTAGAGGGGGTCCAGGTGTGGTGTTCAGAGGGTTCCATGTGGGACAATCTGGGTGTGTGCAGCTCAGTGGAGGATCTCGATGCACAGGGTTTCATTGGGAGGTTCTGGGTGCAGGGGCACTGGCGTTCTGTAGGGGGGGTCCAGGTGAAGGTGGTTGGGGCTTGGTGGGGGAGTGTGAGGGGAGGATGGGGCTTCGTAGGGGCAATCCGTGTGTGTGTGTGTGTGTGTGTGTGTTTGTGTTTATCTTACTGGGGTGGTACAAGTGCTGCGGGAGAGGGGCTTGTTAGAGTGGGAGTCTGGGTAAAGCTGGTTGGGGCTCAGTGAAATGGGGATCTGGGTGTGGCGGGCTCACTGGGGTGCTGCAGGGGGCCTATTTAATGGGGGAGCCCCAGGTGCTGCTTCGTCCCTCCCTCATTCCTTTATCCCTTTCTGTTCCCCATCCCATCCACCTTCCCCACTGCTTCTTCCCCATCCTTTCCTCCATTCACCCCACCCTCCCTGCCCTGCCCCACTGCAGGCACTCAATCGTACAGAAAACAGAATAGCTCCTAGCACACAGAAGAGGAGTGTGATCAGCACTAGGACCTGGGAGGTGGTGTCCAGCTGCATAATCAGAGAGCTAGAGCAGAACCCTCCTTCAGCCAGGCAGCTCTGTGTTCTTAGAAATGGTGGGGAAGCAGTGGCACGTGACCCCATGTGTCCCTCCACACCGTGCCTCTATGGTGGGGAGGTTATGCCCTCCTTGCCTCCCCCAACCCCATGGGCGTCCCTAGGTCCCCTTGCCCCCACAGATTTACCTCTCCACTGGCTGCTCTGGGCACTGGAAACCATGCTGGCACGTGACCGCTCTTGTGGCTTCCCTTTGCTTCCCTGTCATTTTCTGCAGGGAAGCAGAGAGATTTGAGTGGGGACATGAATTATTTGTGCACAGTGGTGCAGAATTCCCCAGGAATAAGCTGTATTCAATTAACATTAGGCAGGTTTTCTTTACAACCATCAGGGCTGGTGACGTATTTGAAAAGAGTGAGTGGAGCATTTAGATTCTGGACCGCGTGATAGTAGTTTGCAAGGAAGGGGAATGCCATAATTCTGTATACTCCTTCTATCCCAACCACCTATTCTAGACACATGGAAACAGCATGTTTGGGGAGTAAATGCAACTCTGTTTGGGAGATATGAAGCAGAGCTGAACAAATAACATATTGAATGAAAGTAACTTCATTCTGTTCACCAGTTGTCTGAAAACAGATGGTATTTGCAAGAAGAGACAATTTACTCTATGGGTGCCTGTTCGAAATTTGGAATCTGTGATACAAGTTGTGTTGCTTAATTGTGTTCAGTCACATAAGTCAAATGATAGTTCTTCTTTTTGTTGACTAGATGGGTGTAACTTTTGTAATCAGGTTTACAGTAGATAAGCTCCAGAAAGCAAAATTTAAAGATTGTTTTCTGTAAATACCTGTGATACTAAAATTCAATCAAAGTTAAGGAAGGCAGTCACCACAGGAGGAAACAAACATGAAAATCAATCCCATCAAACTAACTTATCTTTTTTTGATTAGATTACAAATTTGGTTGATTAAGTATATTACATCATCACTACTACTTTGACTTCTGTAAGGCATTTGACTTGGTACTGCATGACATTTTGATTAAAAAAGTGGAATGATATAAAATTAATATGGCACACATTAAATGTGTTAAAAGCTGGCTAATGGATAGTTCTCAATGTAATTCTAAATAGAGAATCCTCATTTAGTGGGTGTTTCTTGTTTCCTGCAAGGAATCTCTTTTTGGTTCTATGCAAGTTAACTTTTTTTTTATTAATGACCTGGAAGAAAACATAAAATCATCACTGATAAAGTTTGCAAGTGATATGAAAATTGGGGGAGTGATAAATAATGGAGAGCAGGTCACTAATATAGAGAGATATTTATCATTTGAGTGCAAGCAAATTCTATGTGTTTTAGTATGGCTAAATGTGAATGAATATATCTAGGAACAAAGAATGTAGGCCATATTTACAGGTTGGGGGACTCTATCCTGGGAAGTAGTGATACGGCATGGATAGTCAACTGAACACGAGTTCCCCGTGGCCAAAAGGGTTAACATGATCCGTGGATGGATAAAACAGTAGATTCTTGAGTAGGAGTAAAGAGATTATTTTACCTCTATTTTTGGTGCCTGTGCAACTGCTGCTTAAATACTGTGTCCAGTTTTGATTTCCACAATTCATGAAGGATTTTGATAAATTGGAGACGGTTCAGAGAAGAACTACAAGAATGATTAAAGGATTAAAAAACATGCCTTGTAGTGATTGGCTCAAGTTGCTCAATCTATTTATCTTAACAAAGAAAAGGTTATGGGATGGCTTGATTACAGTCAATTAGCACCTACATGGGGATCAAATATTTAATAGTGGGTTCTTCAGTCTAGCAGTGAAAAGTATAGCGTGATCCAGTGTCTGGAAGCTGAAACTAGCCAAATTCAGGCTAGATGTAAATTTTTAGCAGTGAGAGTAATTAATTAACCACTGGAACAATTTACCAAGAGTTGTGGTGGATTCTCCATCACTGACAATTTTTAGATCAAGATTGAATGTCTTCCTAAAAGATATACCTCTAGGAATTATTTTGGAGAAGTTCTATGTCCTGTGTTATGGGTCAGACTAGATGATCACAGTGGTCCCTGCTGGACTTGGAATCTGTGAATTCAAATGGATATTTGCAGAAAACATTTTTCCATCTCTTGTAATGAGGTGCTGCAAAAGAGAAATGGGATTTAAGGAATAATTTGAAGGAGGTGGCAGTCACCTGCCACATGGAAATGAGAAGCTATTTCAAGCATTTGACAAGGCATGAAAGAAGGTGGAAAGCTAAGAGTGGGAGTCAGAGATGAAGGAAGCAGTTAGGAGAAAGGAAAGCAGATTATAAAGATCTCAAATAGTATTAATTCTCAAAAACAAATAGGTACAAAGAAAAGAAGCCTGAAAGTTAGCTTCAAGAATATTTTGTCATTAATACTCAATGCATACTGCTTTTACAGTTCTCCTTTAAGAATGGAAGGGTAAAACCTATATCTGCAAGGGTAAAATCATCACATTTTCACAGATCATTTTCGGAGTCAACATTTATTTCCTTGCCTCAGGTCTTACGAGATATTGATGGCATTTTATACAGATACTGCACACACATGCGCGCACGCGTGCCCACACAGACAGAGTAAAAATAATGCTATAATTTCTCACCTCTTCTGGGACATACATATATAAAAATAAGAGTGAGAGAGCTTCTTGTTTTATGGTAAGCTTGGGTTAGGAATGTGTGTTTAGTCTTTGTCAGACACGTCTGCTAATAGAAATGCTGAGGTTACGCTTGAAAAGTGAGGTAACATACTTTGAAGGTAAATAACTTACATCCAGTTTGTGCCAGTGAAGCAGAGCCCTGGTTGGGGGATTGTGTGGAGGTGCACAGTCCCAAGGAACTGCAGGGGAACATTGTGCTTCAGAGAGGCTGCTGCTGCACCATCTCATTGGTGGGGCACACTACACCTCACTTCTCAGCCAGCTAACTCTGTTGGCTGGTGCAAGGTGAGGAGGGGAAGGGGGCTTCCTCCCTGCACTTTTTGGAGGCGTTAGTACCTGTGGGATGTTAGCCCAGCCCTTGTGCTCAGGGGACCCCAGATCGGGTTGGGAAGGCATTTTCCTCCAGGACAGATTGGCAGGGACCTTGTCAGTGTGGGAGGGTCCATCTTCCACTGCAACCTGGGGTATGAATCACCTGTAGAGATCATCTGGGCATGTTCACTTAATTCCCTGCCATTGTGAGGTATGTCTACACTGAGTTCTAAAACCCGCAGCAGCGAGTCTCAGAGCCTGGGTCTACAGATTCAGACTCACACTGCTATGCTCAAAACAGCTGTCAAGAAGTTGGGGCTCGGCAAGAGGTGGGTTTCAGATGCTGAGCTCTAGCCTCTGACATACAATGTCTACACTGCTATTTTTTGCACTGTAGCGTGAGCCAGAGGCTGTAAACCTGAGCTCTAAGAGCTATTGCCGCAGGTTTTGAACCTCAATATACAGATAGAGGCCTTGGGCACTGGTGGGTCCCCCTGTCTCTCCTGTTCTCAGCCTGTGGCATGCAGCAGTTTAACTAAACTAAAATATTTTAGTTCTCAGGAAACTAAAGTAATTGGCCTCATCATAGGCACATTTAGGTGAAATTTATAGTTTGTTAGGAGGTCAAACTAGATGACCCGCTCTGGCCTCACACTCTGTGGAAGAGCTGCAGTTACGGCTAGCCCCTATGCCTCTTCTCCTGTCACTTGGTGTGGGGACTGACCACAAGGCAATATGTGATGTATCGAGTTAGGTCCATAGGTTCTGAATATATCGATGCTATATTTTAAATTCCATTCATTTTCTTCTCCAAATGTCTGCTTTTATGACACCTAAGTAAATGTTAATGAAATTCTTTTGTGTCTCAGTGGTTCTGAACACAATGGGCAACGTTATTTTTGAGATAAGGTTCATGGAGCTCTTTGCCTCCATGGAGTTGAATGTGTGGCTAGTGGAAAGATCAATGGTATAATGTGTTCATTGTTTGAATGTCAAGAGAATTTGGAGCCCCAGTTTGTTAAATTATGGCCTTTTTAATGTGCTTGTTTAGGCTCTTGTAAATTGTAATCAGTAAATTAGATGTGTTGCCCTCACAGCATTAGGGTTAGCATTCCAGGGACTCCCTGCTCCTTCTTTTCTTTTCTTTTTTTATGTTTAAAGTGAAACTAAGCAGGGAATTAGTTGTTTGATATGCGAGATTGGTTCTATGTTGTGTACAGTAGCTGCATGCCAATGTCGATCAATGCTGAAGAACAGTGAATGCAGTATTGCAGCCCAAGTAGAACTATCCATAAAAAAAAAATGATGGCTGTAGCAATGTCTTGTATGATTTGATAGAAATGGTATCCTGGGTCATAAAGGCAAACACAGAGGGATAAATAAGGCCATGACAAAATCTCCAAAAGAGAATATTTGGTGTTATTTGGAGCAAGTATTCAAAGATTGCAATATCAGCTTTTATATAAAAATGTAATCTGTCAGCCTCTTCAACACACGGCCCCCCTTCTCTTCTGTCTCACATACCACCTCATGATTCAGCACCTTTTAAAATAAATAAATAAAACCTACCTAGTAGCTCAATCATCCAGAACTTTTTCCCCTTCTCCTTCCATCATATCTTTCTAGATAAATTCTCTTTTATACCAGGAAAATACACATTTTTGGTGATGGGGGCAAGCTTTCCCGTTTCTAATTTCAGCTCATTTAAATGGAGGTGAAGATCCAGTTCGTCAGAGCAGGGCCGCCCAGTGTGGGGGCAAGAGGGGCAATTTGCCCCAGGCCCTGCAGGGGTCCCCACAAGAGTTTTTCAGGGGCCCTAGAGCAGGGTCCTTCACTCGCTCCGGGGGCTCCGGTAAACTCTCGTGGGGCCCGGGCCCCCGGAGCTTCTTCCGCTCTGGGTCGTCATCGGCAATTCGCTGGAGGAGGGTCCTTCCGCTCTGGGACCCGCCACTGAAGTGCCCCGAAGACCCGCGGCGGGGGGTCCTTCCGCCCTGGGACTTGCCACCAAGGTACCGGGTCTTTGGTGGCCATTCTGCGGCGGGGGCCGCCCGCCGCTGCAGACCCTAGACCCCCTGAATCCTCTGGGTGGCCCTGGGTCAGAGTTCTAATATTTGGGAAGCAGCTCCCTGAACATTTTGTGCAGGGGTTCTCAAACTGGGGGTCGGGACCCCTGAGGGGGTCGTGAGGTTATTACATGAGGGGGTCACAAGCTGTCAGCCTCCACCCAAACCCAACTTTGCCTCCAGCATTTATAATGGTGTTAAATATATTAAAAAGTGTTTTTAATTTATAAGGGGGGATTGCACTCAGAGGCTTGCTATGTGAAAGAGATCACCAGTAAAAAAAAAAAGTAAGAGAGCCACTGCTCTTGTGGGACTGTCCTAAATCTTTGTAACTTTGCACTTTAAACAATCTCTTGTCTTCTTGCAGGATAGTGGCTGTCTTTAAATAATGATACACTGTATTTGTTTCAGTATTACAGCACCAATGTTCAGGTAATTTGGGTTGTAATTGGCTAGCCATATCTCCTACTATTTATTTTCTTATCTCTCCCCATTTAATATAGTAATAGTCAGTGGAGCAGGAAAGCATTGTGACAGCATAATGGCATATTGTTTGAAAGCAATTGTCTTCCATTTCCAAGGCTTCTGTTTAAAATGCAATTATTATTTGCTAATATATCTGGGATACATTATTGCAGGATTGATCAGTAAAGAACTTGTTGGTGCTATGGTCCTATTTAATTATGTACGTGTTTGTATGTATATAATATATGTATTGTAAAAAGAAACTCTGCACTAGCTGGCTAAATATTATTTGTAAGATGCATCTGCTGAAGTTTAGATAAGCTAATTGTTCATGGAATGTGGAAACAACTCCATATAGTGACAAAAGAAAAAGAACATAATACCCTGTGTATAGTGCAATAACCACAGAATTACAATTGCCTTGTGTAAAGTATCTGCTAATGAAGGCAGATAATAGAATTCTTGCAAATGCAAATGCTAACTGGCTCCCCAGTGCTAGGCAAAGAACTGAAAAGTGGTACCAGCTGGAGGAAAAAGACATCTAAAAATGCATTAAAAAGAAGATGCCTTAGATGCATGTTTGTTTAGGTAAATACTTGTATAAATGATCTTATGAGAGTCTTATTAAGAGGCAAACTGAGAATACTAACAGAATGTTATAGGAAATCATCAGGAAACCCAAAGGATATTTGTATGCAGACTGGATAATGACAGTCCTGGGAACCGTGTAGTAGCATTTACACTACAATCACCTAGCACAGAGGACAGCCTTTTGAGAAGTATTTAAGTAGTAGTAATAGGTAGAGCTTGTAAAAGCCAATACTTCCTATTATCCCAAATAGTAAAAGAATGCCTTGCTGAACAGAGATTTAATTTTAAAAACAAAACAGAATATCGTGTGTGTTTTTACACATGCATATAAATTGCATTTACTGTAGCAATAAGTGATGAATGTGCCCTATTACCAGGCTAAGAGGGGAATTCAGCACATGAATTACTCTCTGACTACGTCTTCACTACCCGCCGTATTGGCGGGTAGCAATCGATTGCTCGGGGATCGGTATATCGCGTCTCATCTAGACGCGATATATTGATCTCTGAACGCGCTTATATTGATTCCGGAACTCCACCAACCTGAACGGAGTTGCAGAATCGACAGGGGGAGCCGCGGACATCGATCCCGCGCTGTGAGGACGGTGAGTAATTTGATCTTAGATACTTCGACTTCAGCTACGTTATTCATGTAGCTGAAGTTGCGTATCTAAGATCGATTTTCCCCCGTAGTGTAGACCAGCCCTCGGTGTGTGTGTTCTTAATCTTTCAGTATTTTACCACTCTAGTCTCCTCAGCATGAACACTATTTCAAATAATTGCTTTCTAAATAGATACGGTAAGTTCATGAAGATCCCAGCCCACATAAAGGAAGTGGGTCTACGCTGGTTTTTCACACAGCAATAGGAAGAGAAAAACATTTTAAAACGAAATGGTCCCTTTAATAGTCAATATTTTAACACTTCTGTGCTCCTTCCTGCAATTACCTATTGTTGTCTTTACAGTATCTTATACAGGCGAGTCTGATCTTACGCAGGGTTTCCGTTCCACACTTAGCGTGTAAAGCGAAAACCACGTATAGTCAAAATTACACTTAGTTAAATGGTGGGCGGAATCGCCTGCACTACAGGTACAGTATTAAAATTTTTATTTTTTTTTTCTTTTTTTGGTTTTGCTGACCGTATAAAGCTGAAATCATGCATGTTAAATGCACGTAAGATGCGACAGACCTGTAGTGCAGTTCTGCTCTGCTAAGTAACATTATGGGGTTGAACTTGAAGCACTGTTTGGCCCTGCTGTTGGAACTTCATAAATAACAACGATGAGCCACAATAAAGTTTAATTCCTTTTTCCTTAGGGGTGTGAGCTCACCAGTACTAATAGGAGTAAAACTTCTTATTGTCATTTTAAAAAGTGGATGTGACTCTGAATAAGCAGAGCCGAGACGAAAGTGCTATTTTTATTGGATATTCACTTCTCAGAGTCCAACACTGCTTTTAAGTACAGTGTGCTGCAGTTTCGCAGTGCTGAGTAGAATATTTATAATTAAAGTACAATCTGCTTTAATGCATCAATTATTTGCAGTTATAGATTATAACTCCATACACAGGTATTGGTTGTATAAAGTCACTCCAGCAATAATCCTCTCCCCCTGCAGAGTCTGTGTACTCATGCTCCGATTGGAGGGGGGGGCTGTGCTATGCATTCCTTCCATTCACTCTGTTGGAGTCTCAGCTGAGTGAGCAGACGGCCGGACTACAGGTTGCCTGCGCTGGGCCTCCTGCCCGATTATGCTGTATTCCGTGCCAGTGTTGTAGCTGCAAAATCAGGATGGGCCTTGCTGATTATTATTTATCAATTATAATTTTATAATCTTTATAATTATATGTAAATAGTACAGAAGATTTTGATCATCCTCAAGGTCTACTGCCTCACAACTGATAGAATGAGGAAAGAGGATCCAGCAGCTAGGGGCACAGGGCTCTGAGTTCGGGGAAATAGTGGTTGAGTTCCCAGCTCTGTTCTGTGACCTTTTTGCAGCTCACTTATCCTCTCTGGCCTCAATTTTCCTAGCTGTACATTTGGTGTAGGAAGTCTCAACCCCTGGGTGAATTAGGGAACTATTAATTAATTAGTGATAAGGCACTTTAGATAATACACAAATAAATATACAACAGCAAAGTGTCTGCCTATTGTTATGAAATTCCTGACCAGGGTAAATAGATATCCATTATTCTTGAATTCCAGTCCTGTGTCTTAACTACCAGTCCATACAAAGCGTAGAATTGAGAGTTACTAATAATGGACTCTGCTGATATAACACTGAGCAACTGGTCTTCCTGCATCCTGTAACAGTGCAACTCATAACTTCAGCCTCAACTTAAACCATTAAGGATCTGATTCTGTCACAGAGGTCATGGATACCATGACTTCAATGGACCTCTGTGACTTTTCTGGCTTCTGCCTGCCACAACAGGGCTGGAACAGCTGTCAGCCTCCCGCCCAAGAGCAGCAGCAGGGCTGGAGTGGCGGCCTGAGCCAGAGCAGTGGCTGGCAGTCTGACCATACTGCTGGAGTAGTGGCTGCCAGAACAGCGGACAGGGCCAGGTCAGCCCCCACCAGAGCAGATGTAACAGCTGCTGCCACAAGAGCAGCTGGGGCTGCTGGGTTAGGGGCCCAGGGCTGGAGCAGTGGCCACTGCCTCAAGATCAGCAGCCAGGGCCAGATCAGCCCCCAGGGCTGGGCAGAAGCAGCAGCTGCCACCACAGGAGCAGACCCTGGGGCCGAATCAGCTCCCAGGGCTGCTGGATCAGCTTCCAGGGCCAGAGCAGGAGCAGCAGCTGTCAGGGTCAGCAGTCATCCGTCACCGCAAGAGCAGCGGCTGGGCTGGAGCAGTGGCAGGGCTGGGTCAATGCTGCAGGAGGAGCGGTGGGGTTGGAGCAGCAGCCTGCAGTCAGCCCATGGCTGTTAGGTTCCCACCCCCCAGGGTGTTTTTAATAAAAGTCACGGAGATGCCTGCAATCTGTCCCTGATCTTTATTAAAAATACCTGTTGCAAAATCTTAAGGTTAAGTATTATTGACAGGAGGAAGAGAGTGAGAACAGATTAGTCAGATTTTAATCTTTCTTTGTAATGGTCAGGCTGAGATGCATGTAACAATCAAAACCTATAATTTTCCATTTAATTTGAAAGGAAATAAGTGCCAGCGCCAGCTGTCTATATTTTTTTAAAAAGCCTAGTTTGTTTTGGAATTGGTGTTTGGGGGGGAATAGAATTTAACAAATAAAGTTTGAAGTTTATGACAGATATCTGTATTATTTTATGAATATTATGTAAACCTCAGTTTGATTGCTATATAGTTCAAGGGATGTAAACTCCTGCCACCGCTCACCCCATGTCAGGAAGACAGGCAATAGCTTTGTATAACCCAGTCACTGGTGCTTAACTGACAATACAGGTGTCAAAACTGTTGAAGTTTTGCCTCTGACCAAGCTGGGCCCAACATCCATTGTTTTGGGATATGGGAGGGGGGTCTTCAGGCAAGAAACTGGAAGCAAAGAACTCTAGAGTAGATAAAATCCTGAGGCCCTAAGGGGCAGTGTCTGCAGAGAAGCAGTCTGAATCCCAGTCCTCAGAAGTGGAAGTACCTAGGATAAGTTAGGGTTACCTACACTTTGAGGGAAATGTTAAAAGGGAAACCATATGTATGTGGGTCTCGTGTTTTAGCCCTTTTCCTGTGAATCCTATGTTCCTATGGATAAATAAATAATTGTTTTGAAACTACTATTCTGAGTCCCCATATTTACCTGGTGATCAGTCACTCCCAAAGGGAAGTCTCTCTTGCAGGTGCAGTTAGACCTGCTGAGAAATCATGGCTGGATTCTGTAGCTTGGACTATGAAGGGAAGAATCATGGGATTCCACCCTAAGATGAGTGACGGCACAGGGCCTGTCACTTGAAAGGATGCAATGGAGGGAGATAGAAGAGGGATCAAAGCTGCAGCTAATCCTGTAACTGTGATCATGGGGTATTAATTTTAGGCTTTGAATCTGTGTGTGTAATTGGTGCATATCTTTATGATTGATTTAGGGAATCGGGGGATGATCCTAAGTAGTGAGCATCCTCAACTCACATTGAAGCCAATGGAAGTTGAGGGCAATTTTGCAGGATCAGACTCTATGATAAACTAACTTTCTCTTTCTTTCTTCCTTTCTTTCTCTCAGCGCCTCCTCCTGTTGCCATGGAAACATGCAGTAGCAGTTAAATTGTACTGCTAACATGCCTTTTCCTGTAGTAGAATGGTAATAGCTAATATTTGATCTAGCCCAAGTGCTGACTCAGGGATGCAGTTGTACATATACTCCTGCCTCTTTACTCTTTTTAATGAATAACGCATCAGTCTCATTCACCTTATGCTTCTTAAAAGTGATATCCAGTCACAGTTAATTACTTCAATTTTCTGTTTTGATGCCTACACCATTGAAGTGTTGGAATTAGCTGCTGTTATGAAACTGACTTTAAAAACTCTGCTGAATTTGGAACAAAATGGCACAGGGCAGTGAGAAGCATGGTACTTATCTTTCTAAGCAAAAGTTGTAGAAATCCATATGCTAGTCTGAATAATCTACCCCATATTTTTCCCTATGGAAAAATGAAAATAGAGAATTTTTCTCCAGCACATTCAGTTATATAAATCTAACATTGTATTCCAACTAATTTTTAAAAGCATCACAATTTGCTTTGTAGTGCTCCATCAAGCTGAATGGAAGCATAAAAAAAAAAAGAGAGAGAAAAAATACACCATAAATAGAAGCTCAAATTAAATGTATACCCCCAATTTAAAAAATAGTAAGAGGATCAAAAAAATGCCACCATGGCTAAACAACAGAGTTAAAGAGGTTGTTAGCGGCAAAAAGGCATCCTTTAAAAATTGGAAGTCAACTCCTACTGAGGAAAGTAGAAAGAAGTGTAAATTTTGGCAAGTCCAAGTATAATTAGGCAGGCTAAAAAAAAATTTTGAGAGCAACTAGCAAAAGACTCAAAAACTAACAGCAAAATATTAAGTACATCAGAAGCAGGAAGCCTGCCAAACAATCAATGGGGCCACTGAACTATCGAGGTGCTAAAGGAGCACTCAAGGAAAACCAGGCCATTGTGGAGAAACTAAATGAATTCTTTGTATTGGTCTTCACTGCAGAGGATGTGAGGGAGATTCCCAGACCCGAGCTATTCTTTTTAGGTGTCACATCTGAGGAACAGTCTCATACTGAGGTCAATAGAGCAGATTTTGGAACAAATTGATAAATTAAGCAGTCATAAGTCACCAGAACCAGATGTACAGAACTACTAACTGTGATATGTAACCTATCACTTAAATCAGCCTGTGTACCAGATTACTGGAGGATAGCTAATGTGACACTAATTTTTTTTTAAAAGCCTCCCGAGGCGATCCTGTCAATTACAGGCTGATATGCCTAACTTCAGTACCAGGCAAACTGGTTGAAACTATAGCAAAGAACAGAATTGCCGGGTGCATAAAGTAACACAATTTGTTGGGGAGAAAGTCAACACGGCTTTTGTAAAAGGAAATCATGCCTCACCAATCGATTAGAGTCCTTTGAGGGGGTCAACAAACATATGGACAAGGGTGAGACAGTGGATATTGTGTACTTGGACTTTCAGAAGGCCTTGGACAAGGTCCTTCACCAAAGGCTCTAAGCAAACTAAGCAGTCTTGGGGTAAGAGGGAAGGGCCTCTCATGGATCAGTAACTGGTTAAAAGACAGGAAACAAAGGGTAGAAATGAGTGGTCAGTTTTCATAATGGAGAGAGGTAAATAGCAGAGTCCCCCAGAGATATGTATTGGGACCAGTTCTGTTCATCATATTCATGAAAGATCTAGAAAAAGGGGTAAACGGTGAGGTGGCAAAGTTTGCAGACCATACACAATTTCTCAAGATCATTAAGTCCAAAGCAGACTGTGATGAGTTACAAAGGAATCTCACAAAACTGTGTGATTGGGCATATGAAATGGAATGTTGATAAGTGCAAAGTAATGCATATTGGAAAACATCATCTCAATTATACATATAAAATGATGGGATCTAAATTAGCTGTTACCACTCCAGAAAGAGATCTTGGAGTCATTATGGATAGTTCTCTGAAAACATCTGCTCAGTGTGCAATAGCAGTCGAAAAAGCTAACAGTGTTAGGAACTATGAGGAAAGAGACAGATAATAGAATGGTAAACAGCATAATGCCACTGTATAAATCCATGGTACATCCAAACTTTGAATATTGTGTGTAGCTCACAAAGAAGGGCAACCAAAATGATTAAGGGATATGAAACAACTTCCATATGAGGAGAGATTTAAAAGACTGGGACTTTTCAGCTTGGAAAAGAGACAGCTGAGGGGGGATGTCATGGAGGTCAATAGAATCATGACTAATGTGGAGAAAATGAAGAATAAGGAAGTGATATTTACCCCTTCACGTGACACAAGAACCATGAGTCACCCAATGAAATTAATAGGCAGCAGGTTTAAAACAAACAAAAGGAAGGAACTGGTTCTTCACACAATGCACAAACAATCTGTGGAACTTGTTGCCGGGGGATGCTGTGAAGGTCAAAACCATAATTGGGTTTAAAAAAAGGATTAGATAAATTCATGGAGGATAG
Organism: Chelonoidis abingdonii; assembly: GCF_003597395.2. Taxonomy (NCBI): domain Eukaryota; kingdom Metazoa; phylum Chordata; order Testudines; family Testudinidae; genus Chelonoidis; species Chelonoidis abingdonii. The sequence goes on from NC_133775.1 coordinate 17,563,398, forward strand.
CCTCATCAGTGGTTATTAGCCAAGATTGTCACAGATCTAACCCCATGCTCTGGGTATCCCTAAGCTTCTGACTGCTAGATCGGGACTGGATAACAGGGTATGGATCACTTGATAATTTCTCTGGTCTGTTCACTTCCCTTTGAAGCACCTGGCATCGACCACTGTCGGAAGACAGGATACTGGGCAAGATGTACCATTTGTCTGACCCAGTATGGCTGTTTTTATGTTCTAATTTTATGCTGGGAAAACCCCAAATGTCTGAAAGCTGTAGTGATGCTGAGAGTCAGGTAATGTGTAGCACACCTATATGTGTTCAAAGTTGGCTGCATATAATTTTATTTTGTGTTTGTTTTATTTTATTTTTGCAGAGAAAATCAGACAAAGATATGCAGATCTGCCAGGGGAGTTGCACATTATTGAGCTTGAGAAAGATAAGAATGGGCTTGGACTCAGCCTTGCAGGCAACAAGGACAGGTCTCGTATGAGCATTTTCATAGTTGGCATCAATCCAGATGGACCTGCTGGGAGAGATGGAAGAATGCACATTGGTGACGAACTTTTAGAGGTAAGTGATTCCTTCAGCTATATGATTGGGTTGGTATCGAGAGGGAGGAAAGCCTGTGAACCTAGTAATGAAATACAAAATAAAGATTTGGTGCCAGTTCATGGAACTGTGGTGACTTAACGCCAGCTGAGGATCAAAGAAACAGAAAAAGGTATTAAGATGACTGGAAAATAGATAACGTTCACTATGCAGATGAGACAATGCTGTTGGCTGATTCTGAAGGTCTGATGAAGTTAGTGGAGGTTATATGTGAATATGACAAAGAATATGAGTTAGTGTTGAATGTGGACAAGACAAAAACTATGATGATATTCAATGATCCTGCAATATTCCAGTGAACAACATAGTCGTATAGTAAGTGAGAAATTATTGCTACTTAGGAAGCATTACAGAAGGTGGAAAATCAGATATTGAGGTCTTGTGGCACCTTAGAGACTAACAAATTTATTTGAATGTAAGCTTTCGTGGGCTACAGCCCACTTCATCGGATGCATGTAGTGGAAAATACAATAGAATAGCAAGAGTGAATTCTCGAAGAATAAACATCTAATGAGAAAGGGACGTAATTTCTGACTGTTTAAAAACATATATATGGTCTGTGTTAAATTATGGCTGTGAAACATGGACTGTCAAACAATAATAAAGAAACAATAATCCTCCAAATTATGGTGTGTTAGAAGAATTCTAAAAATATCATGGATAGACCAGTAACCAATGAAAAAGTATTGGAGGTTATTGGAACTCAGCCAAGTTAGAGATCTTGCGAAGATTAAGTTTTGATTTCCAGGGCATGTTTTAGGAGGTTCAGCAGATGATGCATGTTTATTGGCACTGGATGGCAAAGTTGATGGCAGAAGGATTTGAGGCAGAAAAAGAATGTCTTGGACGGATGATGTGGTATCCTGGTGTGTCAAAAGGGCTATTAATCCACAAAGGGATTAGCAGAGGACCATACAGAATGGGCTACCATGGTTACAAACCACCAGTGATGTAGATGTCACATAAGAGGATGATTGGGTCCATTGATAAATGTGTTTTCTTCTTCGAGTGGTTGCTCATATGCATTCCATTTAGGTGTGTGCGTGCCGCGTGCACAGCCGTTGGAGAAACTTTTCTACCCTAGCAACACTTGGTGGGTCGGCTGGGCGCCCCCTGGAGTGGCGCCACCACGGCGCCGCATAAATACCCCAGCCGACCCGGCCACCCCTCAGTTCCTTCTTACCGCCCGTCGTGTCGGATCTTTGAACAGTGGAGTTGCATGACCAACCCACACCTTCCCTAGCTATCGCTTATCGCTGTTCTTTGTATAGTTAATCGTTTCGTTTACACATAGTTAATTTAGTGTATACATTGAGTGATAGTTGTCGTGTATTTGTTAGTAGTTTTCGCGGGGCGGGGGCTCTCCCTACCCCGCGCCGGTAACGCAGCTGCTGGCTGCCCGGAATTTAAGCAATGTTCAGCTGTAATAAGCCATGCCGTCAGGAGATCCCCACGGACTCCTGCTGAAATGCTGGGGGAGTCGCATTTAGCGTCTAAGGCCCCCATTTGTAAGGCATTAAGCCGCGTACCCAGAAGGAGCGGAACTTTAGACTCCGACAGCTCCTCATGAGGACGGCGTGACACCACACACGAGTACGAGCCAGCAAGCGGATGAGACCGCTCCTCCGCACCGTCCACGTCGGTACCGGTAAGCACTCCTCGGCACGGCAGCACGCGACGCCGAAGACAACTCCGCGCCGCTCCCTCTCTCCGAGGTCGAAGTCGCGAAGCCCGGCGGACGCCTCCTGCAGCCGCCCGAAGGCTAAGACTCTCCTGAGGCAGACCGCCCGGAGTCACCCCGGCCCGTTGCGGCGCCGTCAGAATCCGGCCCCGTTGATCCAGCCCTGCGCGGCCCTCGAAGTCCGGCGCCGAAAAGCTCCCCGGCACCGGCCGCGGTCGAGCTGGCGTTGCCTTCCGCACGGAGACATTTTCGGCGGCACGAGACCTGTTGCTATCACGGAGCCGGCTCCTCATGACCTCCGGTACCGTTCCAGTCCGTTGACCTCTCCAAGGCAAGCCCCTTTTTCTCCGGTCCGCTTCTGCACACTGCTCAGTCAACCGCTCCAGATCTCGGTCTCCTCGCCGTCAAAACATGGGCTGCAAAAGACCCGTCTCACCGTAGGCAACCGCCGTCCTGACCGGCATCGACCTCTCCGACTACCCTTATCCAGATACATCCGAGCACACGTCACCGCCGGCGCCAAGTCCGCAACTCGCTCCCCGGTCCCGCTGTGTCGCACACTGACCACACTGGTCAGCTCTCCACCATTCCCGGGCGATAGCATTCCCGATGCAGATCTCGCCGTCGGGCTACGAGGTCCCGTCGACCTCCCGCACAAGCGGGCCGCAGTCCTCGTCCGGCTCACACCGTCCGCGTGACACCGAAGCCCGAGGCCAGTCCCCCCCCGCCCCCCCACCCCCCAAAGGAGGTATTCACCCAGGCCCACCTCCATTGGCCTGTGCCCACCTTCGCGGCCCCTCCGTGGCCGTCCGGTTAAGATCTGCTTCCTCCAGGGCGGTGAAGGCGCTATAGCCGGGACCCGAGACGTTGACTTCCCATGGACATCTTCCATGACAGCTCGCTCCCACGACGCGAGGCAGCAGCAATGGCCATCGTGGACACTCTGGGCTTATCATCAGCCGCAGGGGCTCCCTCGTCGGCCCGCAACCTGCTCACAACGTGGGCACCAGAGCTACCATATCCGCCTCCTCTCCGAGACGCAGAGGACATGCCATTGCATCTCTGCACTCCCCGGTTTACAGCAGGACCACAGGGGAGAGTCCTGCCCAGGACCCCTTGTCCAGGCGTATCCTCCTCCTGTTCTCCTGATGAGGCTGTGGCGGGCTCCTCTTCTCTCAGGGCCCGCCGATAGACTTGCGAGCCCACCAGGACCTCTCGCCGGGGCCCTTAACATAGACCCTGGTGGAGGAAGTGCGGAGGTCGACGATCGGTATACTATTCTGATCGCGATGCCCACACGTGCATAGCCCCCCATTCATTAAAACATACAGGCGACTACTGATACCTGTGGCAGTCTCCACATCCATCCACCGACGGCAAAAGGTGTGGAGCGCAGATATTGGTGCCCTCCAAGGGTTATGAACAACCGTACCTCCGCCCCCCTCCTCGTTAGTTGTCCAATCAGTTAACGAGGCAGAGGACGCCATGGCAACAGGCGCCGCGACCACAACTAAAGAGCTAGGCGCATGGACCTGCTAGGCTGTAAAGTCTCAGCAGGCCGCCTTGACAGCTCCGAGTCGCCAAAGCGCCCTCTTAGGCCGATACGGCTTTAACACCTGGTCGAGGTTAGCCGCTTTAACAGAGCTGCTCCCCCGGACTCACCCAGGAGTTCGCAGCCTTCGTGGAGGAGGGCAAGAAGATCGGCAGGACCTCCTCCAAGCTGCCCCGGACGCGGCTGACCGGCTGCTAGGACTGTAGCCTCCGGAATTACGCTGAGACGGATTTCCTGGCTCCAGGCCTCCACCTTACCACCAGTACTGCAGACCATTGCAGACTTACCCTTTGAAGCCGGGTTTGTTTCAGATAAGACAGACCCTCACCTTCAGACCCTGAAAGATGGCAAGGTCACCTTAAAGTCGCTCGGGATGCACACCCTCGTGGCTCAACGGAGACCCTTTAGGCCCCAAGCCCGCCGCCCCTACTTCCGCCTCGAATCAGGAAGGATTCACCAGGAGGCGAGGTCGGGGGGGCGAAGACGCCAGTCTGGCCCCCACGCGCCCCCAGTCTCAAGGCCCCACTAAACCACATCAGGGCCAAGAGCAGCTTTGAAGTACGCCGCGGGGACATGGCGTATCCGTAAGACACATCTGTTTCAGGATATCTCTCTCAAACAACCGCCTTTCCTACTTCCTTCCGCGTGGTCGCAGATTACTACTTCTGATCAGTGGGTGCTGCGCACGGTGAAGCACGGATACCACCTCCAGTTTGCATTTCATCCCCGCCTTTCCGCCCCCCTTCCCCGGTCTCTCTTCAGGGACCCCTCTCACGACAAATCCTCTGGCACGACGGTGCAATCTCCTCCTCACTTAGCAGGAGCCATAGAGGAAGTTCCACTGCCCGAGAGGGGGAAGCGTTAATTACTAAGCCCGTCTATTTTCTCATTCCCAAATCCAAGGGAGGCCTCTGCGACCAATTCTAAGTTTTAGATCTGCATGATGGGCCCCGGGGAACTCAACAAGTGGCTACGCAAGTTGAAGTTCCGCATGGTCTCCCTGGGAACCATTATCCCATCCTTGATCCTGGAGACTGGTACGCCGCCTCGACATGAAGGACGCGTACTTCCACATAGCCATTTTCCCGCCGCACAGGAAGTACCTTCGGTTCACGGTCAGACAGCACCACTTTCAGTTTGCTGTCCTCCCCTTTGGCCTGTCTACTGCCCCGAGGGTCTTCACAAAATGCATGGCCGTCGTCGCCGCGCACACTTTCGCAAGCAGCAGATACATGTCTTCCATACCTGGACGACTGGCTCATCAGGGCGCCTCGCAACGCCCAAGTCCGTCAGCACGTCTCAGTAATCAAGGACCCTCTTCGTCCCGTTTGGGGATCCTCCTCAATGCGGAGAAGTCCACTCTCAATCCGACACAGAGAGACTGGACTTCATAGGAGCGACACTGGACTCCTCCTTGCCAGAGCCTACTTGCCTCAAGCGCGCTTCCTAGCGCTCACAACTTCACTCGTACCGCACTTGCAAGCAGCTCGTCTGACCTCAGCTCGCAACTGCCTCGCTCTGCTGGGGGCATATGGCCGCATGCACCCATGTCACCAATATGCCAGGCTACGCACATGCGGCCCTTTTCAGACGTGGCTTCACTCGGTCTTCCGTCCGAGCAGGGACTCCATGGACGTGCTGCTCACAATCCCTCCTGGTCCTCTCCGCTCCCTCGACTGGTGGCTGGACCAGTCTCAGGTTTGTCGCAGGGATGCCCCTTTCATCAAACAAGCAACCATCAACTAACCCTAACGACGGATGCCGTCCCTCAGGCTGGGGGGCCCACTAGGTCGCTTACGGACCCAGGGCCGTTGGTCTGCCGACGAGCTACCTTCACACATCAACATACGGGCAGCTACGGGCCATTCGTCGCTCGCCTGTCAGACGTTCCAGCAGCATGTTCGTGTGGCCGTTGTGTTTCGGTAATTTACGGAACAACACAACGGCCATGTAACTACATCAACAGGCAGGGGGGGACTTGCTCCGTCTCCCCTGTGTCAAGAAGCCATTCACTAATGGGACTTCTGTATAGCCCTCCGGGTGGATCTAGTAGCATCCTTCCTGCCCAGAGTCCGGAACACCCTGGCGGATCGGCTGAGCAGGTCTTCCTCTGCCACGAGTGGATCCGATCAGAATTGGACGTCATTTACTCCATTTTCCAGGAGGTGGGGCTTTCACCCTCGTAGACCTCTTCGCGTCCCGAGCTCGAACAGGAAGTGCAGGAGTTCTGCTCATTCCAGGGCCTCTTCCCCCGGGTCATCGATAAAACAGACGCGTTTCTCGCCTGGAGCCTTGGCACGTATCCTACCTACTATGGTAGGGCCTTCCCTCCAGAGACATTTTTGCAGCTCATTTAAATAGCCGGCGTGGTACACAGGGTCGTGCAAAATCAAGGTTCGCAGAGCATCGGAAGGAAAAGAAGGCGCGAAGCTCATCTTAATGCGACGCCAGCACGTGGCAAAAATCAGGCAAGCCTGGTTCACCCACCTCTCCTAGGACTGTCAGCTAGCCGCTCCAATTCCCCTCCCAGTAGTCCCGGACCTCATCACAGCAGACCATGGGAACTGTCGTCCATTCCAGGATCATGCGGTTTCACTTCCACCTCACGGCGTGGCCCTGCATGGCTGAATGCTGAAGGAAATTATGCATGCTCCGGATTCCGGATGCAGCGCATTCTCCTCCATAGCAGAACCTCTCCACCCGCAGAACGTATGTGGACCAAGATGGAGGCGCTTTTCACGGCCTGGTGTGCATCCATCGATGTTAATTCCCCTTACAGGTGTCAATCCGACGACGATCCTAGACTACCTCTGCACCTTAAGCAGGAGGGCCTGGCGACTTCCTCTCTGCAAGGTGCACCTGACAGCAAATATCCCACCTTCCATCCGGAAGTCGGTGGCTGCTCGGGTTTCGTCTCAACCCGCGTAGTCTCTCGCTTCTGAAGGGTCTGGACCGTACTAATCCCCACCACTCGTCACCCAGCCCCCTCCTGGGACCTCAACTTGGTCTTGAACAGACTTATGTTGTCCGCCCTTCGAACCACTGGCAACTTGCCCGCTTCTCTATCTCTCGTGGAAGACGGTCTTCTTGGTGGCAATCACCTCAGCGCGTCGGGTCTCGGAGATAATCAGAGCCCTCCAACTGTCGATCCTCCGTTACTACCGTATCTTTTCATAAAGACAAAGTGCAACTGCGACCTCATCTGCTTCCTCCCTAAGGTGGTGTCTGCCTTTCCACGCTTGCCAGGAAAATCTTTCTCCGCGGTTTTCTCCGAAGCCGCCATGCTTCTTGTGAGAGAACAGCAGCTACACACCGTGGATGTGCGCAGAGCACTGGCTTTTCTATGTGGAAAGAACCAAGCCTTCCGAAGGTCTCCGCAGCACTCATTTGTCGCGGTTGCAGAACGAATGAAAGGTCTGCCAATCTCCTCCCAGAGGATTTCTCCTGGGTCAGGGCCTGTATTCGCACATGCTCACGAGCAAGCTCAGGCCCCCTGGACGCCGTTACGGAGCCATTCGGACGAGAGGCTCAAGCGTTCCTCAAGCAGCCTAATTGGCGCACTGTACCATATCCCAGGAGATTTGCCCGGTGCTGCGACCTGGTCGATCGGTCCACACTTTCGCCACGTCACTATATGCGTTGGTGCCAGCAGTCTCGGGATGACGCGGCCTTTGGGGTGGCTTGTACTCACAGACTGCCCGACGTATCACTGCCGACCCCTCCGCCTAGGTTAAGGCTTGAGATTCACCCTAAATGGAATGCATCATGAGCAACCACTCGAAGAAGAAAACGAGGTTACTTTACTCTGTGACTGTGTTCTTCGAGGTGTGTTGCTCATATCCATTCCACACCCACCCTCACTTCCACCCACTGTCAGAGTGACCAGCAAACAAGGAATCTGAGGGGTGGCCAGGTCGGCTGGGGTATTTATGCGCGCCGTGGTGGCGCCACTCCAGGGGGCGCCCAGCCGACCGCGCCGAGTGTTGCTAGGGTAGAAAAGTATGCTCCGACGGCTGTGCACGCGCGCGCGCGCACACACCTAAATGGAATGGATATGAGCAACACATCTCGAAGAACAACAGTCACAGAGGTAAGTAACCTCGTTTTCACTGAAGAACAAAAATCACATATCTACACCTCTACCCTGATATAAGGTGACCCGATATAACACGAATTCGAATATAACACGGTAAAGCAGTGCTCTGGTGGTGGAGAGGGCTGCGCACTCTGGCGCACTCATCTATAACGTAGTAAGATTTTTTGGCTCCCGAGGACAGCATTGTATCGGGGTAGAGGTGTACTTGGTTATGAAAACTGATGTCAGTGCAGTCTACGCTTTCAGAATGTTCATAAACTATGGTTAGGGAGGGACTACTGAAAAGCAGATGAGGGAATAGCAAATCTATCCTTGTATTGCATATGTTGTTGTTTCATGGAAAAATTCAGTTTACATATAAAATAAGATAAGTCTTGCCTTTTGTGGTTGTCAGGGTTCCCTTCCTTTCCAACTGATAAGGAAATACAATTTCATATTGTGATCCATTTTACTCAGTTGTTAGAATTTAAAACATTTTGTTTGTCTGTCTGTCTTTCTGTATGTCTTTCTTTCTTGTGATGTCAGGTGCAAACTAACCCACAGAGAAGAGCAAGTTATTCTATCTGCACATAAAGCATTTCATTTTCCTTTCCCCTCCACTCCTTTTCATCTTTCTGCTTGAAACACATTTCAAACCTTTCAACCCGATACGTGGCTACTGCAAAGTGGCACTTAGTGCTGAGGGTCTTTTGCTATTCCTGCAGTGGTTCCCACATCATGACTGCTTTACAGTTTGAGAAATCATTCATCCCTGTGGATGTTTCTCTTCTCAAAAAGCTTTCACTGAAGAGTAGGTGAGTGCTGATCTACTGGACTCAGTGGGAGGTAATGTTAGATCTTTCAGCAATTCTGTCTCTGTGTTGTATGAGTACCGAGTATTTTCTCTCATTTCTTAACCTGAAAAGGAGAAGTCTGACTGTATGGGAGCACTTAGAATTATCTAAAGATTTGTCAATGTCTAATTGTAGGTTTTCAATACCCATCCAGTGTAGGAGGCTTGTTTTGAAATGAAGTATCACTGTATGAAATTCGTCTCTGTTAGAGTGATAAATTGTGTTAAAGTCTCTGTCTCTTGCTGAAATAATGACAGGCAAATTGCCCTTTCCTGCAAATTCCTGTTGGTCCATGCTTCAGTTACTATAGAATCATAGGGTACGTCTACACTGCACGATTATTTCGAATTAGCTTAAACCGATATTACAAAACAGATCTAATAAAATCGGTTTAGCGCGTCCACAGTGGGATCCCGAAATCGATTGTTTGCGTCCATGGTCCAAAGCTACCATCGATTTCAGGAGCGGTGCACTGTGGGTAGCTGTTCCTCAGCTATCCCATAGTTCCCACTTCCGTGTTGAGAGCACAGTGCCTGATGGGGCAGAAAACACTGCCCCGGGTGGTGCTGGGTACAGCCTCACCCCTCCCTTTGTGAAGGCAGCAGACAACCCTTTGGCGCCTTTTTCGCGGAGTGCATTGAGCAAACGCCATAGCACAGCAATCTTTCCCTTTTTTTTTTCACGTGGTGGTGGGGGGAAATAAACTGAGGAGCTGTTCCCTGAACCACGCCAGACACTGTGTTTGAACCTACAGACATTGGGAGCTCAGCCAAGAATGCAAATAATTTTCAGAGACTGCTGTGGACTGTGGGATAGCTGGAGTCCTCAGTACCCCCTCCCTCCCTTCATGAGCGTCCATTTGAGTCTCTGGCTTCCCGTTACGCTTGTCACGCAGCGCTGTGTATCCTGGAGTTTTTTATTCAAACGCTTTGGCATTTCGTGTTCTGTAACGGAGCTGGATACAACAGATTTGTCTCCCCATACAGCGATCAGACCTAGTATCTCCCGTACGGTCTATGCTGGAGCTCTTTTTCGATTTCAGACTGCATCGCCAGCCGTGCTGATCAGAGCTCCACGCTGGGCAAGCAGGAAATGTAATTCAAAAGTTCGCGGGGCTTTTCCTGTTTACCTGCCCGCTGCATCCGAGTTCAGATTGCTGTCCAGAGCGGTCAGTGCTGCACTCTGGGATGCCGCCCGGAGGCCAATAACGTCGATTTCCGTCCACATGAACCCTAATCCGAGTTATCACTATCGAATTTAGCGCTACTCCTCTCGTTTGGGAGGAGTTCCGAAATCGATTTAAGGAGCCGTTTAACTCGATATTAATGACGACGTCGTGTGAACGGATACAGCGTTAAATCGGTATATCGGCCATTAAACCGATTTAAAGTCGCAGTGTAGACCTGGCCATAGAGTTAGAAGGGACCGCAGGGGTCATCTAATCTAACCCCTTGTCAAATGCAGGATTTGTTGTGTTATAACTTTCAAGGAGCCACTACATTTTACAGAAATGTTAAAAGGCAGTTTGTCATCCTTTCTCAAACCTGAGTCCTAAAGAAAAGACAATACTTTTAGGCTTTGCTTGCTAAAGTCTAGTAACCTACCCAGGCCTGTTTTCTTTACTGACTCTCAACTCAGGCAAAAACTCCCATTGATATCAGTGGATTTGTGGTTCAGGCAAAGAACTGGGGGAAAGATGGTTTCTATTAGTGGATCTGGCACAGACTTTCTGGGTGGTCTTTTTCATCTCCATCAACTTCCTGGTGCTTCAATTTCTCCATCTATAAAATGGGGGTAATAATACTTCCCTACCACACAGGGGTGTTACAAAGCTAAAATCATTAGTGCTTGTGAAGTCCTTTGACCACCTCAGATGAAGCAGGGGAACTAGAATGAGCATTAAAACTTAAGACTGAGAGATGGAAACACATGATGAAGTTGCAAGTTATTGTTTGTTTTATTATGAGAGTTTGTACTTTGGCAGGAATGTAGATTCTGAAATGTACTAAGAATTAAAGATGAGTTGAACTAGACTGATAAATCTTGGGTGTGTACCAGCCCAAACAAAATGGACCCACAAATAGAGTAGATGTTATGCTGCTCAGAGATCAGGTAGTTTTGGATGCTAGCTCCCTGAACCTTGGAGAACTTTTACACCAACATGCTTGCACAGGTAGGGGGAGCCTGTGAGGGTTTTGCCTGACTCATAAATTATTCCCTGCATTATATAATCCTTCTAACCATAGGTACTGCTGTCCTTGAGAGATGGGCCATGTGGCATTTCTGGTGAATTTAATAAATATTTATTTTTAAATGTTACTTAGATTTTTGAAGGGTTTCGGATTTGCATATGTGCTGTATGGTTGCAAGTTGCAAAAGATTTCAGTGTTGGCCTAACTCTGCTCCCAGTGAAGTCAGCGATAGAATCACAGTTTCTACAGTGGAAGAAGAATGGACCAGTGCTCACCATTTCTGAAAGTGCTATCCTGTAACTGGACAAACCATGTCCACAGGCCTATAAGTAAATGCCACCTTTTGTTTACCTTTAGGATCAAATCAAACTCACCTCACTAGTGGCCAAAATTTACCATGTATTTGCTTGACTTACATGAAATGGTTGCGAGGTCTCAGTTCAGTTTCAAGTTGGTTGAGGTTCCACTGCACCAAAACATTTAGAATTGAAAAAGGAGTGAATTGTGAATCAGTCCCTTGACATTTCTGTGTGCTGTGAATTATTCAAATCAAGTGACTTATAAAGCCAAGTAAAGCTTTAAAACACCCTAGTATTTTATATACATATATATAATATATAAGTAAACATGCACTCCATTAAAATGGCATTACTGAGGTAATCTTATTAGAAGTTTCGGCGACAAGCATAAAAATTGAGCTGCAAGATATAAATTGATCACTATTTGGGGTTAGATGTCATACCCCCTCCACCAATGGTAAAGTGTTATGCAGTTGGCTGGGTGTGCTTTTATCTACCTATGTTAAACACACACGCAAACAATAATTTAAAGAACATTAAGACTGTAAAGTCAAGCAGTCACAGGTTAGGAAACCCCTGAATTAAAGTTCCCTGTGCAACATTCATTTGATCTCCATTGTGTGTATGTGTTGTTATATCCAGGGGCGCCTCTAGACATTTTGCCGCCCCAAGGAGGATCCGCTGGTCCCGGGAGCAGCGGACCCTCTGCAGGCAAGCCGCCAAAGGCAGCCTCGTGGCGCCAGCAGAGTGCCCCCCGTGGTTTGCCGCCCCAGGCATGTGCTTGGAGCGCTGGTGCTTGGAGCTGCCCCTGATGATATCGTCTCTCAATAAATAATCAGGTTCTGTTTTTCCCATAGGAACCATTCCTCTTTCAGTGCACAGCATGGTCAATGCTTATTTAATGAGAAACTGCTCAATATTTTGTCACATCTTCATTGTTCAGTGCGGGGCCCCCTGCTTTATTTATTCCGTACTATTTATACCCTCCTCTAAAAACATCATCGTTTCCTCCTGGGCTTTTTTATGGCACTTTCCTATGGCACTTGTCACTTATAGTATCTGAGTGCTTCACAGTCATTAATGAATTTATCTTTACAACAACCCTTTGAGGTTGGGAAATACCTTTATCTCCATGTTACAGATGGGGAACGGAGGCACAGAGAGATTAACATCAAAAACGCCCACTGTTGTAGTGCCCAATTTGAGGCGACTAGCACCTGATTTTTTCAGCGTACTTAGTATTATATAGCACTTCATATGCTCAAAGCACAGCACCCATTGACTCCAGCTGCAGCTCTGAGCGCCCAAGTTTTCTACAGAGCACACCCCAAGGTCTCAAGCAGGGCACACAGTTAGTGAAGAATTGTGAAAAGTTTGGTTTAAGTGACTCTCCCAGCATCACGCAGATACTCTTGGGCAGAGGCAGGGATAGAATCCAGTTCTCTGGTTCAGCATTTAGCTGCCTTCACCATGAGACCATCCTTTCTCTTCCTGCAACCCACTGCCTTATTCGCTACGTATCTCCAGCTTCTGCAACAAATGACAGAGGGGCATAAAGACGACAATCTTCTTATGTACACTAAACAAGGCAGCGAGCCTGTGGAAAAATAATATAGGATTATTATATTTTCTCCAAAAAAGTATTTTTGTGGTGTATCTATCTATACACTGAGTGGAAAAATATTTATATTTACACAGTAGGTTCATCCCTATCCTCATACTGTTTCAGAAGAAAAAGATGAGGCCAGATCCCTCTCTCTTTACACAAGCAGGTAGTCCCAGTGATTAAACAGAATTATTCCTGTTAGTAAAGTGAACGGGATTTGAGATGCTGGCTTTCAGATCCTAGAAGATCCATTGAAGGAAGTGATGTCATCTGAGTCCCTCTCTCTGGCCCAGTCTGTCTGGATCAGAACAACAATGGCCAGCAGTTTTGGAGTCCCAGGAGATGGTGGGAGTGGGTGCCATGGTGGTAAAGCTTGCTGCAGTGGTTGTTGGTAGACAGCTTATTCCTCTGCTGCTGCTTGATTTTCTTTTAAGTCATTCGTTTTAAGACCCCAGAAGGGAATGATGCGTGAAACAGCCCATCCTCTCATTATTTTGTCCATCAATTAGACCTAATTTCTGATGCACCAATTTTGGTTTATTGATTTTCAGTTCTACTCGTTTTGAGTTTACCAGGCATGATTTTAACATAGTCCTTGAGAATTATATTTTTAGGCCTTTTTCTTCAGTCTAACCTAGATTTTGTCTGCCCTTTTATATGTAATATTAATTGTTTAATATTATTGTGACATCTTATGAACTTTCACTTACCGCTTAGTTAGGATAAATTTGTAGGCCAAATTATTACAACAGTTCCCATCACAGCTGTGTGGTAAAGACAATATTCTTATATTAATACCCACTTTTAATGTCATCTCACTTCTTTATATCAAAGTATGTGGGGCAGAAGTTCCTCTGATTTTTATTTTCTGGGTTATGAACTTGCATGTCATTTACAGATTTAAGCAAGTACAGTAACTCTTCACTTAACATTGTAATTATGTTCCTGAAAAATGCGACTTTAAGTGAAATGATGTTAAGCAAATCCAATTTCCCCATAAGAATGAATGTAAATGGGGGGGATAGGTTTGAGGGAAAAGTTTTTTTTTGCCAGACAAAAGGCATTATGTACATTGTAAAACAATTTTAAACAAGCAATTTAATACTACGCTGAGGGGGAGGGAGTAGTGTGCATATGTTGTGTGTTTACATACTATACAGTACCATAGTTGGGAGGTGCCCCTGCCTTACGCTACACAGGCACAGCCCACTGGCACTGGAGATGAGGCAGGCAAGGAGGCTGAAGGTGCTGTAGGCTAGGAGAAGCACATTGCGGAGCAACCGCAACTTCCCCTACTCTGCAAGCACCAGGGGGGGGGCCTCAGCCCACCCACTCTCCCCCCTTTCCCCAAGCCCCCATCCTTGACCTGCCTCTTCCTCCCCCCCACCTCCTTCCCCTTTACTTCCCACGCTGGGTCCTCGCTCCTCCCCCCTTCCACCCCTCCCTTCTAAATGCCGCAAGCTAGCTGATTGCTGCTGGCAGGAGAGGGAGGGGGAGCCTGCACACTGAGTCCTTGCTCCTCCCCGCTCTCTCCTGCCTGGGGCAATCAGCTGGCTTGCGGTGTTTAGAGGGCAGAAGGGAGGGGGGAGAAGCGAGGACTCGGTGCATAGGCTCTCCCTCCCCCCCTGCCTTCTGCCTGGGGCAATCAGCTGGCTTGCAGTGTTCGGGAGGGAGGGGGAGCCTGCGTGCCGAGTCTCGCTCCTGTCCCCGAAACACGGCAAGCCAGGAAAAGGGGGAAAGCACTGATCTAAAGGGTCTGCCGGCGAGCCGGAGGTGCTGTGGGTGGCCAGGGTGGTGCGTGTAGGGAGGCTGCCAACTGTGAAGAAAGCAGGCAGCCAAACAACATAAGAGTGGAGCATTGCACAACTTTAAATGAGCATGTTCCCTAACTGATCAGCAACATAACAACGAAACAACATTAACCGGGACGACTTAAAGTGAGGGGTTATTGTACATGAGAGACATTTCTTAGGCTTGTGAAACCGTCAGATAAAACATCAGTTGCTCAAATCTATAGTACACGTTGCTATGCATTGGATGCTGCTTGGGCTCAGCAAGCACGTCATAAAACAACATAACTATTGCCATAGAGACAGAATAAAACCTGTGCCTACTGACCTGAACCATAACCCGGTGATGACACAATTTCTTCTCCCTCTGTGATGTCCTGATCTTCTCAAGAAGACATGTTTTAAAAAAATAAATCCATATAGAGACCTCATTGAGTCACTATGTTCATATCTACTTAGTTTCTTTCTTTTTTTTTTTTAAAGGGCTAATGGAACTTTCTGAAGTTATTGTTAAGCATTGCAGCAAAAGAAAATATTTAACAAAAGCAAAATGTAATGCAGAAAATCAAACATAGCTTCCAAGTAGCTGGCTGTGGGTTTTGATTCCCACAAAATAAAGTATGGTAAATATCCTACTGTATTTTGTGGCTCTGACACTGAAAATAAGAAGAGATTTCAAAATGGTGGCCCTTGTGAAATTCTATATGTTCTCTTGCAGTTCCATTTCTGTAGGATTTTTATATAATCCTTCATCACTGGAGTATCTGAGCAGCAACATAATAAATTTTCTTTACAAAAGAGACCCTTTCCTTTTAAAATAAATAAATATTAGTTTAGGCTGTCACTGAAGAATAACTACATGGGATAGTTGAAAACCTCAGGGGAAATATATTATTTTAACTACATTTTCATTTTTGTATAATTAAAATATTGTAACATACAGACCTAACTCCAGCTAATTAAATTTTGAACTCTGATACATTTGCAAAGTAGGATTTAATTTAACCAGTGTAAAACATATAAATTCTAATCTAAATAGGCAGTTGTTAAGAAGAATTGATGGCAATTCAACTAAATCCAAACTATTTATAAAACAGATATTATATCCCTAGTGAATAAATTTTTTTTTAACTGAGAAAAAAATAAGACAACAAATTTATCACGAGTTAATAATCTGCTAATTTGAACTCTGAAGGTCTTTATGGAAGTATTCCCTTTTTGCCAATTTCTTAAACTTTACCTTTGAGTTTAATATACCACCTCTAGAACTGTATCTCCCTGTGTGGTAATTGCAAATAATAATAACATGAAGCTCTTCAAACTTTGGGCTAGTGTTATTGCCTTGGTGCCTGATCCTTTCATGTTCTGTGTACCTCAAACTGCTGTTGACTGACCTCAGAGGGATTTTGGAGTATATAAGGAAAGCAGAATCAGATCTTACTATGCAAATAGATACTATGCACTCCCAAATATCAAACTTTCGAAAGAGTGGTGATGAAATGAAGTGGGGGGGGGAGTATTTTGCAGGAATGTTTGTAAAATATGGATATGATTGCCAAATATTTGTTGTTGGATTACTTTAACCATTTGAAGAATATTTACCTGTTGATTCCTCCTTGGAAAATAACCCCAACAACAAAAACGGAATGTCTTTTAAAATGTATTGTGGGTTTTTGTTGTCCTTGGATGGAGAAGGGAGTCAACATCATGTGACTAGCAAGTGCAACTTGACCACTGTTGACCTGTAGGCTGCAGTTTAGGATCAGCTGTTAAAAGCTGTGTTAGAAGTCGTGTTTAGATAACTTTTCTCATGCTGAATTTTTTTAGAACTTGCCATAGATGATCATTAATTTGACTCTGAATACCAGACATTGTTTATTTTCTTTATTTAACAAAGATTTGAGCAGTGTAGGAATTCTGTCTCGTATTGAGTGAAGGAAATAGCCACTAGTATGGGCAAAACTTAATTAAGTATGAAGCTGCTCATTTCTTGTATTAAGCATTATGCAACATGTTAATCATTTTACAGCTCTCCTGCAATACTTTGAGCTTGGCAGTATTAACTCAATATAAAATATATATACTGCTTTGAAAATGAGTGACTAAACTGTTGAAAATTAACATTTTTCTCAGTCTTAAAGCTACAGCTTCATGGTCTATCTTGAAATCATGATGGACAAATAGGGTATTCTTCAAATAAATTCAATATCTATTTTTTCCATAAGAGAAATGATAGAAAAGCTAGATTAGTATTATGAAGTGTTACCTCTGAATTCAGTATCACATCCTGCCCTTCTCCTGTACATGAACTGATGGCAGGATAATAGCCTGGACGGTCCAAATCAAAATTGAATTTCGAGTGAGTGCACTGACAGAGGTTAACGTTGTTTACTTTCTCCTGTATGCTCCTTCATACGCTATCTTACCGCAGTGCATTTGTGCTTGAAACCTCTTCTGGCAAACTGATGTGTCTTACTAAAAGGAATGTAAAAATAATGTAAAGTGCAATGCTGGTTTGCCTATTTTGTAAGAACCTCATAGGCAATGGGATTTGTATTTCATGCACCCCTCATTTTCTCTCTCTTGCTTCATCTTCCTTTTAGCCTGTCATCATCTTTGAAGTGTTGGATTATGCACTAGAATTAAGTTCAAAACAATACATATTTAGCTTTAGTTTTAATTAAATACATTTGTACATAAACCATTTTCCCTCCATTTTTTTAACAGATAAACAATCAGATATTGTATGGAAGAAGCCACCAAAATGCCTCTGCAATAATTAAGACTGCTCCATCAAAGGTCAAGTTGGTTTTCATACGGTAAGACCAGTTGTCATCAAAACATCTAGTTGTAGTTGAGCCCATACATTAATAGCCTCATTTTCAGAGATGCTGGTCCCCTTCAAGTCCCTTTGAAACAAGGTAATATTTTTCTTAACCACGTTTCTGAGCATTGTTGAGAATATCTCTGTAATGTTTTTTTTTAAATATCTTTCCAAGGATAACTGTGATGGCTTGCTCACCCTCTGGTGAACAGCTGACACAGATGCTTAGTGACTGCTTATCTGGTACCTTTGCTGCCGCCATTATGCACACCAAGTATTCACTCCTTGTCTCTTTTAGATTTACAGTTAAAAGGTGTAATTGTTTCTCCCTAGGAACTGGAAACCCAGAGATACGCTCTAGTATGTGGTAATTAGAATGTAGCATCACTTCGAGAAGTAGCAGTTAGGTACCTAAATAATTTAGTAGCACATATCAGGCTTAGTCTTAGAGTTAGTGAAAACAAAGCATCTTACTTATTACACTAAGGACAACTATAATCTAACATGGAATTTGAAGCATTAAAGAAATAGATTTAAACACAGAAACTGCTCATCTTACCAGGTCTATGTAACTCTACCTTGAGTGTCTTAATTATTTACAAATATATATATACATACATACTGTGCCAGGACCTGCGAGTCCATCAAGTTCTCTGAGAAACTCTGCCCTGCAAAGCCCGCCGCAATCTACCTATATGGGAAACTTCTGGGGGCTAGGGACACCAAGCTGAGCTCCCTTCAGGTTTCTTCCTCAGAGGTCTGCTAACCTTATTAAGTGAGCCACCCTCTCCAGGCAAGTCTATCTAGACCTTCTGTCTGGCCCTCCAACTCTCTGTTCCCTGTGACTGCCCTGTCAACCTTCCCAGATCTCCCTTCTCAAGATCCACTCTCCGAATGTCACCCTGACCAACTCCTCCCCGTGGTTCCACCCTCTGGTGATGTTACTGCAGATGAAGTCACCAGCCTCAGCAGTTCCTTAACAATAACTTTGTGGAAGTCTGAGAGATGCAGGGGGCAGTTGACACCTCTTAGAGCAGGGATTCTCAAACTGGGGGTTGCAAGGTTATTACATGGGGGGTTGCGAGCTGTCAGTCTCCACCCCAAACCCCGCTTTGCCTCCAGCATTTATAATGGGTGTTAAATATATTTAAAAGTGTTTTTAATTTATATGGGGAGGGTCGCACTCGGAGACTTGCTATGTGAAAGGGGTCACCAGTAAAAAAGTTTGAGATCCATTGTCTTAGAGCTCTGGTTTCAAGCTGCCTGAAAACACAGGCATCATTGCATCATTCATGGTTTCATGCTTTCTTTTGCAGCCATCAGGTCTAGAAACTTTTTAAAAAAATAATGCTAGGATTCTGGTGTTGTCAAATGTTTATGTTGTGTATGCACATGCCTGTGACTTAATCTGGCCTGGCTGGGGAGGGATATTGTAGAATTATAGAGTATAAGGGTTAGAAGGGACCTCAGGAGGTCATCTAGTCCAATCCCCAGCTCAAAGCAGAACCAATCCCCAACTAAATCATCTCAGCCAGGACTTTGTCAAGCCTGACCTTAAAAACCTCTAAGGAAGGAGATTCTGCCACCTCTCTAGGTAACCCATTCCAGTGCTTCTCCACCCTCCTAGTGAAAAAGTGTTTCTAATATCCAACCTAAACCTTTCCCACTGCAACTTGAGACCGTTACTCCTTTTTCTATCATCTGCTACCACTGAGAACAGTCTAGATCCATCCTCTTTGTAACCCCCTTTAAGGTAGTTAAAAGCGGCTATCAAATCCCTCCTCATTCTTCTCTTCTGCAGACTAAATTAATCCCCATTCCCTCCGCCTCTCCTCATAAGTCATGTGCTCCAGCCCCCTAATCATTTTTGTTGCCCTCTGCTGGACTCTTTCTTTCCAGTTTTTCCACATCCTTCTTGTAGTGTGGGGCCCAAAACTGGACACAGTACTCCAGATGAGGCCTCACCAATGCTGAATAGAGGGAAATGCTCTTTCTCTTGAAATCACTCCTTGTAGCTTCTGTAGGACTCCTTGGTTTAACTTGGCCTGCTACAAACCCATAGAAAACTAACCAGTTCCTATGCAGAATGGCTAATTTCTGGGGTTTATATATATAGGCCACAAAGGGATGCTGGAGGAGGATGGGTTTGGCCCCTGGGAGGAAAGGCCAAGTTAGGCTGTCTGCGATGAGTTCCAACCAGCTCTCAGAACAGGTTAAGCAGCTGACTTCACTGTTAGAAATAAAGAGAACTCTTCATGAAACCCAGAAAAGTTCAGTCTTGAAGAGAGAACCACTTGGGGAGAGTATCAGAGGGGTAGCCGTGTTAGTCTAGGGAGAGTAGGCAGGTGGGGGTGTATGAGGCTTCTTGCTTGATGTGGGAAGTATTTTCTTCTGAGTGGCTTTTGATGGGGCTAGAAAGCTCGGGATGGGCTCATTTTTAAAGAGGGATGCAGCAAATTGGACTCAAGGAGGGAACAAGGCCATCTTTGTGGTGGTTATGTAGGGGAGGGAATGAGATACTGCAATGCACCAAGGATCATTGCATGTATCTTTCAGTTCCTAAGGATCAAAGATGGATGTATTTCTTATGTTTAGATCTGCTCAGGAACTGAAATTTCTGTCCTGCAGAAACACTTTCATTATGGAGAGGTAGTGGGGGGAGAGTCCAAATCAGACCGAACAGTGAGATATGTGAGATTTTCACTGGGAGGGACATTTTCAAAAACATTCTTTTTGGAAGGACCGAGATGGAGTTTTTCAAAAATTTCTGGTCCTAGCCTCTCCAGCAGCCACTGAGCCCAGGTTGCGAAGGAACTGGGGAGGTGTACGAAGAAGCTGTCAAGAAACCAGTGAAACCTGCCCAGTTTCCCTCAAAAGATTTATCAAAATCAACACATTCCTGTGGAACCTTTTGATTTTTACCAAAGCAACATTCTCTGACAGAAAAATGCTCCACTGGAAAACTTCTGACCAGATACACTTCTATTCTAAGCAAGAAAACATTATCTGAGGTTCTTTCTGTAAATGTATTAAGACATCTTAACTTCCTCCATCATAGTCCCAGCCTAATTCGAGCTGCCATTGTTATAATTTGTGGGGAGGAGGGATTTTGCTCGTATCATTAGAGTGAGGACTGTCCCTTGCACACAGTTCTGGCTGTATACGCTTTAATACTCAGGCATGATTAACTTAGGACAAATGTGTCTAGTCTAGTTGTGGCTTGCCTCGTTTAATTATGCCCATACCAATTGATTATGTGGACTTCTAACCCATATATATTTGTGTGGCATATCCTATAATTTATTCATAAATACATATTATAGTTGATGTATAAACACAATTGTGTGTGTTTATACTCACACATCTGTCTTTGAGGCACAGTATACACAAATATAATGGAAGAGCTGAGTTAGTGCAATGAAGAATGAGTTGCTGTACTTGGCAGTGCAGAGGATTCAGGGGAGATTAATGACTTTGCCTGCAGCTCCTGTGTAACTTTCCCCAGCTATTGAAAATTAAATGTCACTCACGTACAACAACTCACTCTCCATTAGTTAATTGCATGTGGAATGTGTGTCTGGTGTGAAAGCTCCAGAGGCTGAAGCAGAAACTGAACCTCAGAACTAGATTTAGTGCTGACTGTTGGGCTATGTCTCAGAAGAGCAGATTGCTTGCGAAATCCGCCACACTGCATCAGTCAGACATACTTTTCTTTTAACTTTCTGTGATTAAAAAAATCACAAGGCTCCTGATAAAAGTATCTCACTTGCTGCAGAGTCAGTTTGGATATGAAAATTTCTAGCACGGGTTTTGGATCGTATTTAAGAGATTGTATCAGAGGGGTATCCATGTTAGTCTGGATCTGTAAAAGCAGCAAAGAGTCCTCTGGCAACTTATAGAAGGTGCCACAGGACTCTTTGCTGCATTTAAGAGAGATTCATCTATATAAAGGCAGTAGAAGTGCTTGCCTAAATCTTCCTTTTTTTTCCAGTTTTGGTCATCTATGAATGAATCTATTGGAATGAGAAGAGCCTCTTTTTAAAAATAAGTTTCTCAACTACATGTACTGAATTGGGAAATGCTGTAGCCATTGAATTTGTTCCTGTTACTGTCTTTTGGGCTAGAAAAGGTGTCATTTTAAAAGTTGTTTTTTAAGTTGTAAACACATGTAATGTCTTTTAGACTTCAGCAGAACAAGTGTCTTGTCACTGCTGCCTGCATTATATTATGGTGCACTGACAATGGATGTATCTGTCTGCTTGACCTGAGCACCCTGTCAAATATTAATGGAAAGACTCTCCAGGGGAAAGTATTATTATCTATTCGGTTCCTGGCAGGGGAAAGTATTATTAGCAATCAGAGCAGCAGCTGCAATGAGTAGGCAGTAAAAGAGGGGGGAAACAACCATAAACTCACTGTGTCTAGATGTAGACTCACCCTGCACGTAAACCAAATAAGCTACAAAGGTTTGTTTCAAAATCGCGCAAAAAACAAATGTTACAGGCTCGAAGTCTAGTTAGCCTGTATTATACAAGAAACCATAAGCTATTTGATATAAACTGTTCTGGGCCCAATCATCATCAATATATTTCCTGAAACCCCCTTCTCTATCTTCTCATTAAAAAAAAATTCCCATGTCCCTCCCCTTTCTACTTGGTTGTTCATCTTTTCTTTCTTAGACTATAAACACTTTGGTATGTGATTGTGTCTCAATTTGTATGTTTATCCGCTATTTTTTCATGTAATGAGACAGCTTCCAAATTCTGTCAGCCCCAGAAGTGGTTCAATTTAATAGGCCTTTGGAAGCTTGTTTGCACACTTCTTTTAAAGGCTTTTTCTTAAATCTCTTTCCTATAATATTTCAGTGAAAATATTGAAACACAGCTAACTCATACACCTCGTTTCTAGCCATATTGGGATTGAAAAGAAATAGACATCTTGAGTCTCAGTGCATCTTTTCTGTCTGCACGTACAACAGCTTTTCCATCTAAAAATGCAAGCTGTGACAGTATTAATGACTGCAAGCTGTGCTGATGGGTTTTCTGCTTGGATGACTTCAGCTGTGTCCCTCTCAACATTAAGGGTCTGGAGAGAGCAGAGTGTTGTTGCATTTATTATGGTTGAAAACTGGGGATGAGCCACCCACATATAGCAAAGAATTTTATCCATAAAGTTTCTCTTGTTAAGGAGTTTCTGGTACAGCTCCACCTTACCCTATTGTACCAGAAAGTCAGAACTAAATAACTGAAGTGATTAAACATTAAATTGCACAGAATAAGAACTTCAAAGCAGATGAACTGGCTTGTTCTCCAGTTGGATGTCATATGGGACCCTATAGATTGGTATATTATACAGGTGATGAGAATCAACAGCCCCAAGAATAGTGATTCATCCAGTATAATAAACTCAAGTAGAAACAGCAGCAATAGTGGATAGTGTTTGACTTTTCAGTGAGGTCCCTAGCTGTGAGCTTTCCTTACCCTGGAATTGGGTTATGTAGAGCCAACCCAGAGTTGCTGAGACTAACAAACTCTTTGTCTCCTTTTATACCTCATTCACTCTCAGCAACAAGAATCTAACACCGGGCTTTCGGTTAGCCCCCCATTAAAGGCACTGGAAAGTCTCATATCTCACACTGCAGTTGTCAATCCCCATGGCAAGAAGAACCCTGTGCACTGGTGCGAGGGTGACCAGACAGGAAGTGTGAAAAATTGGGATGGGGTAGAAGGTAATATATAAGAAAAAGACCCAAAAAATTGGAATTGCCCCTATAAAATCAGGACATCTGGTCACCCTAACTGGTGCTGATATCACCTAAAGAACCAACCACAGAAATGAGGCATAATGGATCCCTCCGGGTCCAGTAGGTGAGAGTGAATGGGTTGTAAAATGAGATGAAGGGCTTGGACATTTTATTGCTTGTACTTTATAGGGCTGGATGAGCCGGTCATGGCTCATCCAGCCTTTCCATTTCTACCAAGAAACAAATCCCAGCTCAAAAACTAATATGCAGTATGAAAAACTTGTCTGATACTTTCTCACCTCCAGATACTGTTAAAAACAGCATTACTGCCTATCATAAGCCTCTTCCAAAATCTGGACCTTAGCGTCCAAAAATCTGGGTGCCTAGCA
>NC_133775.1:17587758-17643730 GCF_003597395.2 Chelonoidis abingdonii
TTGAAAAATCCAGTTTCCTGATTGGTCCTCTGGTCAGGTGTTTGGTTCCCTTTGTTAACCCTTTACAGGTAAAAGAAACATTAACCCTTAGCTATCTATTTATGACACTGCCCCTTCCCGAAACTTTTGCTGTTTTGCTGTAATTGCAATGAGAAACATAGAAGTCCCATTGTATTAGAAAGTTTTTCATGCCAATTTGTGATCTTTTCTTCTATAAAGTTGACAATGGTCATTTAAAACAGTTGTTTCTGGCCAAACTCCAAAACACAGGCCTTGATACAGTGCTGTTTCCCAACAGCCTTGTTAGTTAGTTACATAAACTTGTAATAATATGAAAAGTTTATAGTTGTATTATCACTGTGGTTTTTATTTAGATTCAGCACATGCTGCTTTTGCTTGGCTTTCTCCAATAACAAACTGGAAGACATTCAGCCTGTAAACACAGTTTGTTTTTTTGTTTTTTTTCCCTAAAAAAAATCACCTGAGCATTGCAAAAAGAAAGTACAATCTTTTTGGGAAGCAGAGCTCAATTCAAGCATTGCCTCTAGTTTATGTTAAATAACATTGTACCATATTGAGTGGTAGGCAGTGCTGTTTTCTAGCTAGTATGGCACATGGGGGCTTGTCTTTGTGAAGCCCAAGTACTGGAAACAATAACTATCTTGGCTGGGATTTTCAAAGGAGCCTAGAAGAGAGAGGTGCTCAAATCCTATTGGAAATTCAGTAAGAACAAAGCAGCTAGTTTCCTGAGGCTTTTTTGAAATGCCCAGCCTTAGCCCCGATGGGTACAGTTTGCCAGACAAATTTTGAAATGTTACTTGGCAGTAATCTGGAAGAGTAGTGGAAATTTTACTCTGATATCAAAAATATTTTAAGGTATTTTTGTTGAGAGATTCTGTCGGGCTTTGCTTTCAAGAAAAGATCAAAAATGGGCTGATGCCAAACACTTTAATTCCAGGTCTGAAATTCTCCCATTCCCCCATATTTTGTTTAATTTCCTCGTAGTCTTCTCCTGTTTTGGTACTTGTATATGAGGAAGTCCATATGTCCAAGAAGTTAAGACATTCATTCTCTTATTTTTAAGATTGTAATGATCCAGCCTACTCTGCAACACAGATTAAATGTTCATTTTAAATGATTGTCATAAAATAAACAGCTAGATAAGTGTAGACTGAAAAAAAGGAGGGAAAGATGAGGGCATTCCCAATGTTGGTAGGAAAAAATCTTTCAAGCTGATGCATAATAGCAAAAACTCACTGGAGAGAGAGTTGTTAGAAACAATATGCCCCTCTATCAGCCTGACAACTTCTGTCTAACAACTGTCCCTCCAGTGACTCTTTGCTAGTGTGTGTGTGTGTGTGTGTGTATATATATATATAATATAAAAATATACACAAATTTGCTTCCTGTTAGGGAGTGGAGGGAGAGGAATGTCTAATGGTTTATACTTAGTGTGGAGGAAGAGGAGGGAAGTATGGTAACTTGCTCAAACAGGAATGTGGGAGAGAACTGGGTGGGCAGGCCTTGCCAAAAGTGCAAGCTTTCTGCCACTTATGCATTGGCTTCAGTCCTGCTTGCCTTGATCCTTTGCACTAACTGAGTTTCTTATTGCTTCAGCACTATGAGATAGTGACTGCTATTGACATAATCAGTCAGCCCTCTTTTTCTCTCTCACTAAAGTGAAACCATGAGGAGCCTTCCATTCCAAAGTGCTTCACATCATATAGACATACAACACCGCTGAAATGCAGACACGTCTTTGGTGTCAGTACAACAATCAGGTGGACAATATGCACGCAGTATCCTACACAAACTATGGAGGAGAGTTGGAATAAGGACAGTGGTGTAAAATTATGGGATGTTTAACATCCTTGCAAAATGGAGAGACATTTAGTTTTTAAAGTTATATCGGCAAGATGAACATAGTGTGTAAATTGCATGAAAGTTGCTTTGACCTTGAAAAAATGAAGGACTATGTCAACCCTGGTGAGATGTGAACTTGTGCTTCCAGGAAATCTATGCACACATTGATGCTGGGTAATATTCTGCATGAAATAGTATCTTAGAACAGGTTTCTTAGTGGTAACCGTAGTAACGAATGGCACGTGCTGAATTTTCACTTGCAACTGCTGCAATTCAAATGTGATGCTCAGACCACTAAGCATCTGCTCCAACATCAAAAGACGATGATAATTCATTTTAATTTTAAATAAATTCCTGTTTTAATCAAGGAAATTTCTGGGAGTGGAGCGCAAAAAGCAATTTATTATTAGCACTGTGATTTTAAAATATGAATCTGCTTTGAAGCAGTCTCTGTTAAAGAAATATTAAAGTGTTTGAATTGTACAATTACAACAGGGATAGATTACAAATTGTGACTTTTTGCAACCCTGTTTTTCCCCCCAGGAATGATTGTAATTTTTTATTATTCGGAATACAAATTACCATCCGTTTAAAATGACATATATTTGTAAACCTGATGATGGTGTATGTAAGTTCAGTAGACACTATTTTATGTAAGTAAAAACAATTTTAAAATATTGACATTAAGATTTATGTTTGGCAGTGTTTTAGAATTATAACAGCATTTCTCACAAAGATTAAGATGTATGCATTACCATCAGGCTATACATTTTGCATCATGAGCTATAGGTTATGCTACCATTATGCTATTAGTGCTTATGTAAGACTTTGTCCATTGCTGGTGGGGGAAAAAAGCTGTATAAGCTGAATTAATAGTAGGCAAAAATTGCTAGGTTTCTTAGACATCTTAGATTTGCTGAGTAATTCTCGTATGTGAGAACTGCTGTGTAATTGCAGTGTACCATTGTGAAAACGAAAAGCAGGAAGAAATGTCCTTGCCTAATATGCTGTACTGGTACAGTAATACATGCTTGGAAATCATGATTTGAAGATGAAAAGAAAATCTCATTCTGCTCATTACATCAGATTTCTGGCATGGCCTCTGCATGCGTGGGTTGGTGACACTGGTCATTGGAGCACAGATATTAGCATATTTTCTGAGTGCTGCGAAGCTTTGAGGAGGGCCAGAAGGAGACGCTGAGAGAGTCTAAACGTGAGGGATATCAATATCAATATATTGATCAATATAGAGACAATTCTTTTGAACAGCATGGCTGCTTGGTTGATGATGAATTTATTTACTTCATCTATCTTTGCAAGTAGAATTTATCAGTTCAAATGCCTATGATTGCACTCACCATCTTCTGCTCTACTGAAGGGTGTTGATCTAGCATTGTCTTTCTGTCTGAGTAATCGGGCTATCCTGGATTTACATATTTAACACTTTGAGGGATAATTGACAAACCATACCCATGTTTTTCCTCGAGACATTTATATTTTAAAAGTGATTTTATAATGTACATTTGTCTAATGTCTTATTTCTATAATTAAAGGATAGAAAATCTTGTGTTTAAGACACTGGAACGTGAGAGATCTGGGTTCAGTTCCTGGAGCTACCACAGATTTCTTGTCTGACCTTGATCATGTCACATAATCTCAATCCTCTGTCTATAAAGTGGGAATGATGATGTTTCCTTTTATCTGTCTTGTCTATTTAAACAGTCCCTGTCCCAATGAGCTTACAGGCTACAGTTATGAAGCACCTAGCATAATGGGGTCCTGATCTCATTTGGAGCCTCTCTGCACTGGTGTAATATAAATAATAAAACATTTTTTGTTGTTGATTCATTTGTACAACTTTTTAAAAGCAAAATTTGAAAGCTCCCTTTTTTTCTGTACATCAGATACTACTTTAAAATAATATAACAACATTAGCTGCAGTCTCCTTGGTTATGTTTTAAGATCACAAAGGTGTTTACCTAATTTCTTCAACCAATTTTGAATGTCATGCAAGACATCTTCTAGCAAGGCAGCAGGAATATGTGTCAGCCTTCCATAAAAACATCTTTGATAGTCACAAAGTAATCAGTTGTTTTAGGAGCACATAGTCATCCAAAAGGAAAAAGATACTTCAAATTATTATTTAAATATTATCTTTGAGTAACAATGCATTAATACATAATGGATTTAGTGTTTTGTATTAACTGATTCCCCACCCCTCATTAAAATCATGCTAAGTTTGTTTCAGGTTTTTAGAAATGTATACAGCAAATATGAACTGAAAAGAAAAAGCTATTTTACTATCATAACTTAGTAGATACAATGATGATACCTATATGCCTGATAGGTGAGTGCATTAGACATACCATGGGTAGGTACTAAGAGCCCATTCCTGAAAAGATTTTGAAATGGTTTTTATGAGCAGGGAAAGAAATACCCATGCGAAACGTGTTTTAAAGGTTGTATTTTCATTTCCCATTTATTGTTCTCTAATACTATTGAATTGCTAAAACCCTATTGAACATAAATTAAATTATTTCCAAAGTGACATGTATGATCATATGTTAACTAATAAGGGATGCAAACAGAAGTGAAAAGTGTGCCTTTCTAGGTTTCTAATGTTTTTATATAAGATGATTTTTTTTCTAATAAACTGTATGTACCTAAAAGAAACATAATACATGAGGCAAGGACCAACTCAAAACATAGTTTAACCTTTGTCTGAATGTGTAATAAACTGATTCCGCCTCTTTTGATGTTTCATAGAAATGGAGATGCAATTAACCAAATGGCTGTTACTCCTTTCCCATTACCTTCCAGCTCCCAGTCTTCTATTGAGGTAAGATTTTTTTTTTTTGATTAGGGCTTACTAAATTAGATTAATCATAATTAGTACAATATACATTCAAACACCTTGTCTGATTAATCCTGAAAGCTAATATGCATTAGGTAGGAACTGGACCAAATGTGTGTCTTTCTTTCCCCTCGCTTTTTAAATGAAACAATTGGCATGGTGCTAGGTGACAGGATATTGTCTTAGTTACTGTGATACAGCAGGAAAATAAATCATTGAACGAAAGCCTTGCTGTCTCCTGTCACGATTATTTTTGAGAGGGTTGAAAGTTTTGGGGAGGTACTCTCTGGAACACAAGTGAAATCTGAGAGTCCTCCCAGGAAGAAATTGGTATTTTCAGTGGGAGACATGCAGGGAGACATCTTGTAAGTGAAGGCCAAGACGTCCCACGAGGTTTTGATTCCTTCAGAGGCATTAGGATTAAATCCAAGTAGCTGAATTTAGAAAATAAACATTAAAGTCCTGACCATTGTCCACTGAAGGCACTAGGACTATTTCCATATTTATTATTTGCATTACCGTAGAGAGGTAGGTCCCAACAATCATTGAGGGCCCTGTTGCACTGAGCATCATACAGTCATGTGGCGAAAGATCATCCCAGCTCCTAAAAGCTTTCAATCTAGACAGCCAAGATACTCAAGGGGAAACAGGCACGGTGAAATAACTTGTCTGTTTGGCATGACCAGGAATAGAATCCAGGTCTCCTGATTCCCAGTCCTGTGACCTAGCTATTAGACTAGGTATACGATTTATAGCCATTCTACATTTCTGTAGCAGAAATGACAGTATATTAGTATATCTGATGTATTAACATGGAGTTTTAGTGTATAGTATCATAATATGCATCTTAGCAACTAAAAGCATATGGATGTTTCTGTTTGTTCTCTTCCAACAGTAAGAGCTTCCTCAGTGTGACAGTGCTATTCTATATTATGGTTGTTGCATCAGGCGTAATGTGACTCTCTTTTTATCCTTTTTGAGCTTTATGAATGCAGTGTGCTTACTACGCAATGCAATCTGGAATGTTACCACATAGTTATCAATTTGATGTCTCATCATAATAATATAACTGAGAAATATGGTACTTGTAGATATAGCACTTGCTGCTGCTCATTAATTCTATATCTTCTTGAGCTAATAAAGCAAAGCATGTTCTATGAGTCAATTGGGGCTTGGTCTAGCCTTGAATTGTTAAATTCTGGTCATTGGTATGTTTGCTTTTTGATATTTTCATAAGCATTATTACAGTCATGCAGCCTTAGCTCATGCTTTGCAATGTTAGGTGGAACTTCTGGAGCATGCTTTTTGCAGTTTTCAGGTTACAGTAATGTTTAAGGCATTGTACATCCATGATGGAATTCAAGTGCTACTATGCTGTACAGAAAAGCTACATTAATTAGCTTTTCTTTCAGGGGAACTCTTTAATTAAAACCCTGGGTTTCATGTATCTATTTTGTAAAATAAGAATATTGCCTTTTGAACTGATGCGTCATGCTCCATTGGATCCTGGTCCGTGCAGCCAGAATCCTTGTTCGTCTGCAGTTTCTGTGGACCAAGCCTTTAGGTTCACTTCAAAGTTTACTTGGTCATTTTGTGATGACCTTGGTAGCTGCTGTTGCCCCCTACACTATATCTAGAACATCTCCCTTCTCATGTTGGTAAATAGTAAAGGTAAGACAAGTAGTAACTTCAGCTGCTGTGTTCTTGCACTGTCATGGTATTACCTGTTACCCTGCCCTTGAAGGGTTCATTCCTGTGGAGCTGCATGTTTTAAAAACCTTCACTGAAAGGCAATATCAATTTTGAAGCAGCTTTGTGCAAATGTACATTTGGGCGAGAGAGAGGGAAAGGTTTGTCATTTTATTTGAGTGGTTAAATAGCTTAGGAACTGGTGATAGGTTTAGAGCCTTCTACCTAATTTAAGTCCTCAGACTAGAAGTTGTTTTCATGTGATAGTTGTGCCATATCCCATGGAACTCTGGTAGTGAAGCGTCCATATCACCAAAATCTACCACTATGCAGGAACCAAAGAATTCTGTCCCTTTAGCTGTTTGACCCTTAAAGGTAGACCCAGTAGGTGGGTAAAGTTACGTGCAGTGAAGGGACTTTTTTTTTTTTTTTTTTTTTTTTTTTTTTACATATTTTGTGGCTAAATGCAGGATTTTAATTTCTAGGGCTATCCATCAGACATTTGACACCACTTTAAAAATACTTCAAATGGTTGTCATAATTATGTAGGGCTTTATATTACATTTTTTGCTGTAAATTAATCATATCTTAAAATGTAGACCATATTATGTACTTTCAGAGGAGAGACTAAATAGATGTTTAACAATATGTGTGGCTTGTAGTTTGCATAAGAATAGTTGTATCTTATAAAACAGGCCTGGAGAGAAACAGGTGGTGAGGTAATAATTTAGCAGTATGTCATGATCTTACATAACTAAAAATACTATTGCTAAACAGAATTAATGTTGATCTCTTCATTTTGATTGAAGTAGTTTAATGAGAAAAATGGCTGACTAGCAAACACTCTTGTAACATGGGGACATGTTTATTTCTGTGAAACCGTAGGACCGGACCACAATAGACGAAGTACTGGTACAAAATGAACTAGTTAAACCAAAATATAGTGTTTAAGTCTAATAGAAGCTGTTTGCAAGAACCTTAATATATCATAAAGCCACCTCTTACATAATGTTTTGTAACTGGGATGAGGCATTGTTTGTGAATACTGAATGGAGTGAGCCTCCTAAAGAATGAAGAGGAGTAGATTACCTCTTCAGATGGCAAGATGGCCGTTTGCATAATTCCCATTTTACCTGTTCAATGCCTAACAAGAATTTAGAATAACCTGGTAAAGAAATCTGCTAGTGAAGATCTTTGCAGGAAATTGGATTGATAATATATAGTCAATTTTGCTTTGTAAGGAAGTGTGTGTTTAGGATGTAGAGCAATGACTTGAATTCATTTGAACAATTAAAAAAAAAAAAAAAAGAGGGGGAGAGAGAAAGGTGACAGCCCTAAAAACATCTCTTCATCTTCAGGAGCTGGGTAAAAGGAATAAAATTCTCAGGTAAAAACATATCACATGTTTCTTAGGGAAAGAAAAGAGGCTAAAGTTTCTACTTCTATCCTCTTGGTTTGGAAAGTTTTTTTTTTTTTTTTTTTTTTTTAAATAGCCCTTTCTTAAGCATGTGCGGCATCATTTCTCAGTCATGCTTTCTCTATATATGTGGAAAGCACAAGTCACCATGGTATCTATGTCCCAAATACAAAAATTAAGTTTCAGCATTATTTTGGTAAGACCATTTTCTCTGCTTCAACTATGGTAGCATTGTATGTTCCATTGGCTCTTTTTGGTGTGAGACCTCTTAAGAAGGAAGAAAACTCCTCATCTGTCATATCACTGCCTCTACTATGCAAAGGGTGTGTGTTGCATGTGCTCTAAAGGAGGTAAAACATGTACTCATCTTCACCTATTGTAGAAGGGAGTTCCATAGCTGAGCACCATTCAGTAAAACACCTTTTCCTCCTGAGCTTCATCCTCAGTAGTGTCAGAATAGTTGTTCCCTAAGTGCTGATGACAATATTCATGGAGTCATGTGTAAGAAGAGGTGGTCCTAATGTAAATTGATCCTTGACCAATAAAGACCAGCACTTGCTTTCTAAAACTTGTAACACTGATTTTAATCAGTGATGATTCATTGTGGATCTTCTTCCTTATTTCAAACAAGCATCACATCACATAAATGCTGTCTAATTTTATCATGAGATATTTAAACATTTTGTTTTGTTTTTTAAAACAATCTCTTTACTAGGATCACAGTGGCACTGAACATGCAAGCAGTGAAGAAGATTGCAGCTCAGAAGTTGTCATGAAAAGCTCGATTGACGATGAATGTATCAAAATGGTATGTGTCGCTATCTTTAAATAAATGTGTTTAGTCATCCACAAAATTCAGAGCTCGAAAAGTGCTAACATAATGGGTCTGGGACACTCCCAGCTCTGGTGCAAGAGCATGAGTACCAACCTCAGGGCAGACTGTTAAAACACCATGGCACAAACCCCAGATTGGTCATGAGTCCTAAACTTAGATTTCACCAACCAGCTGCATTAAGTGCAAACTCCAAGTATATTAACAGCCTAAAACAAAATTACAGACAGTTCCCTTTTGATACTCTGGTCTGTCTCCTCACCCGTGTGAGGTATCTTTGTGATAGATGGCCCTTAAACACAAGGATCACAGCAATATTCATTTTATTCCTAGTCTCAAAGTACCAGTCACTTTCCCAATACCTTGGATCTCATATGGAAGACAATGCTTGTAGCCATTCCTATAATAAATTATATGGAGATGTGTTAAATAGGAAAAGGAAGCTAGTCATTTACATGGTTAATGGAAGTGAATATAGACACATGAATTAGGTTAGTTAGGTTTTAAGTGGTAATAGAGGCTTCTATAACCAGCAAGCTCAATTTATCCTTCAGGGTTAACCCAGAATAAGCAGATGGGGATCTCTTCCTTATGCCTAAGAAACTTCTTGCTCCTCCAAAATCCCTCCAACACAGAGATCCTTAGTTCCTTTTGTTTGGTGTTTTTATCCCCCTCCTGCCATATGCTCTCAGTTACAACTCAGTTGATGAAAATAAGTCATGTGAGTGGACTCCTCTCCTCCCTCCCCCCTGGGAGGGAAGGGGGAGAAGGTTTGCAGAACAACTCTAAGAGCCTTTAGTACTCTTGTTGATGATTCCTCAATCCAGATGTAGGGAGCTGCCAGTTGTAAGATCCAGCACGGCCAGTCTGGTATCAATGGGTTTCCTCTTTCCGGATGGATGTACAAGGAGCCTCTCTCTTCACACTAATTAATGACCCTCTCCTGTATGGTGATTCATGCAGTCATAGAGGCTCGTAATGCATCCCTTCAAAGATTACATTGCAATATGGAACGCAGATATTACAAGTAAGATCAATGAATGCAGCAACTCACAAGAATTCAATAGAATCCAAACACTTTCTTATAATTCTAATACATATCCTATCAGTATTAACCCACAAGTGAGCCAGACAGATTTCAGCTACGTATATATCAGAGTTCGGTGGGGACATGGGGACTTTGGCATGAGCTGGTGCCTGGTCTTCCGGCATCACAGGGCCTCGTTCTGTTTTCACACTGTTGTAGTGCAATTAAGTTTTAGTGAGTAACTCCTGATTTATCTAAGTGAGAGGAAAATCAGGTGTATGATTTCCTACACCTGTTCATATGATTTAAGATGTAAATACAATTTGTTCTATATTGAGGTACAGCAGTTGTATGCAGCTCGCTGGTCCTTCTCTTGAGCTATACTCAGCAACAAGGCATTCACATCTACTTTTGTCTACAATATCTTCCATACTCCAGAAAAAAGCTTGTGACTGTAAATCACACTCATATTTATATCCTAGCTTCACAGATTTTTAAAATGAAAAGGAGCATTATCATAATCTAGTCTGTCCCCGTGCATAACACAGGCTGTAGAATTTCTGCATCAAATCCATAACTTCTGGTTTAATGTAGCACTGTCAGAGTGTGCACTGTAATAAATATCCAACTCTGCACTGATACGTGGTGGTGGTTGTTTAATGTGTTAGGATTATGCATTATCAGAAATCTAGAATTCCTGGGGTTGTGCCTTAATCTTCTTTTACAGCTCTGTTAGAGGCTAAAATAGAGAGATCCTAAGTATGCTGAGGAGTGACTAACCCACAGAAACACAAAATTTCTTGGGACAGTCATTTTATCTGCCTCCCAACCCCCAACCATCCACTCCACACACAACAGTTTAGTATAGTTCTTAACTGAGACATGCTATTTATGCATAATCTATGTGAGGTATTTTCATTGAAGGAATGGCTTTTTTGTTTGTTTGGGGGAGTTGTTTTTCTTTTGCTTCACAAAGTCTTTGGTTTTTGCAAACCTATTTATTTTTTGAGAATATTCGAACATTACAAACAAATACTTGGAAGTTCACTGAGTTTTTGCAAAGAACGAGAAGTTGATATAGTATTTGAGCATTGAAATCAGCCACCAAGCTAACATTGGTTTGTTTGTATTCCTGATTGAAAAAGCACTCATGTTGAATATGTGCATTTGAATTGTCCAAACTGCCCCTTAAGTTCTGCAATGTTAATGGGCCTGAATACAAATGAACTGGAGTTTTAATGCATGGATTCTAAATGTAAATGCAAATTTTTGTTACTCTACCTGCCTTATTTGGCATACCGCAGCTGGGAAACTGAAATACAAATTAAGATGAAAAAATACACAATGTCTGAAGTGGCTGAAAGAGACAAAGAACAGTTAGGAAAAAAGCTTGATATTACGGAGTAGATTATAGTGCAGGAGATGAGGGAAAGAGATGTAGTTGGGAGGGGCATTTTGGAATTCTTTGAAAATGAGGTGAAGCATGAGTTTAATGTAGAAGAGTGGAAGCTATTTCAGAGATTCAGAAAGAGTGAGGGGGAAGATGTGGCTGGAGCAATGGGAAAGGAAGATTATGTTGGCAGCTGCATTTTGCATGTAATGGAGCAGAAAAGTTGGGAATTGGAGAAACCAGTGAGGATGAGGTTGTAGTAAATCAGGGCTTTGGAGCTGTGCTCCGGATCTGCTCAGGCTCCAGGCAAAAACCTGCAGCTCTACTGCTCTGGAGCTGCTCTGTGCTCCAGCTCTGGGCTTCGCGCCAAAGCCCTGGTAGTAATTAAGACAGGAATTTATGAAAGTATGAACTAAGTCATTGGCAGTAGGGGTGGACAAGAATGGATGAATGAGGGAAAGAGTCCAAAGAAAACAATGGAAAGATGTGAGGAAAGAACGCATCAATATGATACTCAGATTACAAATTTAGGTGACAGGAAGGATGTTAGTGTGTCAACAATGACAGAGAGCAAGAAGAGAAGAATTTAAGGGGAAAGATAAGATTTGTTTTTATAATAATAATACCTAGCTCATATATACCGCTTTTTATCACAGATCTCAAAGCACTGCACAATGGAGCTCAGTATCATTATTGCCATTTTACAGATGGGGAAACTGAGGCATGGAGCAATGAATTGACTTGGCAGAGCCAGGATTAGAACCCAGGTCTCCAGAGACCCAGTCTAGTGCTCTGTCCACTAGGCAATGTAGTCTTGATCCAATATATGTTTGGTGTGCATCCACTGAAGTAACTGGATTTACATTGGGGTGAGTTTAGACCATTGAGTCTGTCAGTAATGAGCATACACGCAGTGGTCTAAACTCACCCTAACATAAATCCAGTCACTCCAGAGCCAGTATCATCTATCCATCTGTCTGTCTAACCTATCTATGGAGTTGTCAGACTGAAGAGAAAGTGAAAGGTTTGGGACAGGGAGATGGATTTGGAGGATGGATATAGTGCTATTAGGTTAACCAGGAACATCCTGGTGGTTTCAGATGATACTGACCCTGGAGTAAGAGATAGAATAGGCTGTAAAAATAGTGGTGGCCGGGTGGACAGTAGGCTGTGTAAGATCTTTATCAAAACCCAAATTTTGAAAATTGCTTGGTGAATCAACTCTAGAATGTGGAGTTGATAAAGGGTGTTGGAGATTTCAATAATATTGCTATATAAATACTAATTTTTATAAGTGGCTTAAAAGTTGTTGCTTTCCTCCGAGCCAGAACGTTATGTGTTCAAGGCCCATACTGCTACTTGAACTTTTTGCTCTTTGCTAACATTGCAGGTCTGTACTCAATGACTCATTCTTTAGATGACAAGATAAACAGAGATTCCTGCTGCCAGTCTCGTGGTGACTGTCAAGGCCAAAGGAAAAAGATGTCTTATTGCTGAGAGCATAATATTTCCCCTATTGCCCATAGAGTCACGTCACCACGAGTGTTTACCTTATTTGTAAATTTAAGATGAAAAAATACAAACTTTCATACAAAGTGATTCAACTCACTGTGTACATTAAATCTCTGTAAATTTGTCAGGCTGCCCTGGGACAGTCTATGCTGCCTAGTATCAGAGGGGTAGCCGTGTTAGTCTGGATCTGTGAAAGCAGCAGAGAATCCTGTGGCACCTTATAGACTAACAGAGGTTTTGGAGCGTGAGCTTTCGTGGGTGAATACCCACTTCGTCAGACGAAGTGGGTATTCACCCACGAAAGCTCACGCTCCAAAACCTCTGTTAGTCTATAAGGTGCCACAGGATTCTCTGCTGCTTTCTATGCTGCCTGTTCATTGCTTTTAGAAGTGCAAAGTTACATAACTGAATTTGTCATGGACCTGTTTGGATAGAGAGGGGTGGAAAGAAGGGAACTTATTTCTCAGTTGGGATCAATGAAAGTGCTACCAACTAAATTCAATGCTAGCTGGGTGGTTGAAGTTAGCTGCAGGGGTGAAAGTAAGTTAGGCCACTTACCAATATGGGCCACCCTCAGGCCCCCGGGAGGGGCGGGGCCTCGGGCAGAAGGGGTGGGGCTGGAGGTCAGCATTGCCCAACCATCCTTTTCAGGCCACCTGGCCCACGTGGCCCTGGGTTCCCATGTTGATTTAAAGGGCCCAGGGCTCTGGATGCCGCTGCTGTGCTAGTGGTGTCTGGAGCCTCTGGCCCTTTTAAATCACCGGCCCCAGGGCAACTGCTCCCTTCCACCCGCCCATTGCGGGGGAAGGGGGAGCCAATGGGGCAGGGACATTAAAGCGCTGCAGGGCCCTTTGCCACAGCAGCGCTCTAACATCGCTGCCCATTCTTCCCCCACCTCAGGGCAGGGACATTAAAGCTCTGCTGGTACGGAGTACTGGCTCGTACTGGCTCACTTTCACCTCTGGTTAGCTGAGAGAATGCTTTGATGTTTTTCTGAGGATCTGGCTATGCTGATTCCTATGAAGGGTCATAGAAAAAGAATGGAAATTTTTTTAAATCCCTAAAGCAATTCTTTCAAAATTTGGATCTTGACTGAGATGAGAATGGTTTGAGTGATAACTGAGGGTGCTCATCAAGCAGCTTGCATTCTTGATGTCTGTGGGGCATGCATTGCTGCATCATATAAATAGAAAGGATCATTAAATTAATGTTAAACAAATAGCATTGTATTCAAGATATCTGAATATGGAACATTGATCTGTTTTTATACAGCTGAAAGCTGAGTTCTTGTTGCATCCAATGTGTAACCGAGGGATTTCATAAAGTGGTTTCCGGTACATTTGAGGGGATTCTGAGCACAAAGCATTTGAGACATTTTCAGGGATAGATTCACAATAACTCTTGTGTTTTTTCAACAATTTAATGTCTGTTAATTAATATGAATTTGAAGCTAAGAGTAATAAAATAACTTCTTAATGTACAAAGACTTCGATACATGCGAAATGTAGTTTCACGTTTTGAATCCCATAAAGCAAAATGAAGAATAGTAATAATGAATGATGGAGCAAATGAAATAATTCCCCACTGCTCATTAGAATAATCCCTTAGAAAGCAACATCTGTAATCTTTCCTTACATATTTTTTCCCTCACCATGTCTGGTAATAGAGTAATCGCCACTTTCTCTACCTTGTCTTCCTGCTATTTATGCAGACTTCAAAGGAAAATTTTAAAATAATTTAATGTATTTCTTTTACAGTTGCAGAGGTCTCCTACTGTTTTTCGTACCCTTAGATGATTAATTTTTATGAGACTTCAGGAAACAGAGCCAATATTTTTCAAATGTGGGTACTTAAAATTAGGCACTCAAACCCATATTTAGGTACCTTAATAAGTGTCCTGATTTTTTTCACTGGTGCTGAGTACCAATAATATCCTTTGAAGTCAATGCCCAACATTTCTGAACATCAAGCTTCTTATGTAGATTCTTTTAACATGGGTATAAATAGCTGTGTTTAGTTACCTAAGTCTGCAAATGTTGGCATAAGTTTATGTAGCTAGGCTAAGAGACAGTGAAGAAGAACTGTCATGACTGAAAACATTTTGAAGAGTGTATATGCTAAGGAAGGACAGGAATTCTTTAGGATGTTATAAGGAGATAAAACTAGAAGTAGTGGATGAAATGTAGGTTAGAAGAATTTAGACAGAATATTAAGGAAACTCTCCTGACAGTAAGATCTATTTGTGTCTGGAAAGTGATGGAAGCACCTTTGTTTGAGAGATTCATAACGAGACTAGATGAAACATTGTTAGTAGTTATTTTGTTGTGGAGAATAATCTTGCACTGGCAAGGGAGAGATGGATTAGATGACTGTTTAGTTCTCTCTTATTTGTAGGCCCAATTCAGGAAGATCTTGTGGGACTACTCAATATGCTTAAAGTTAGACATATACCTAACTCTAATTTCTTAGGTACATAGAAACATGTAAATTGGCAGACACATGGTGCATATAATCCAGTAACCTGTCTCCCACAGAGGCTAGTACCAGAAGCGTCAGAGGAAGGTGCAAGAGACCCCACAATAGACAGATGTGGCATAATCTCACCCCTTTTATTTCCCCTCCCCCCTTCCTCAGGAGTCTTCTCCTAACCTCTGTATTGCATCTAAATTAAGTACTTATAGCCCTGGATAATCTTGTTTTACATGTAAATGTCCAGTTCTTCCTTCAGTCCTGCTAAATTCTTGGCTTCAGCATCATGAAGTAGCAGAGTTCCATAGTGTAATTGTATGTCATGTGTAAATAGTATCACATTTCAGAATCAGAGCCTTGATTTTTTCTGGTTTTGAAGAAATTTAATTTCAGTGAAAGTTGAAGCTGATGTGACCTTTTTTTTTTTTTTCTTTTTTAAATTAAATAAAATTACCCTTTTCCCTGTTTAGGATGTCAGAAACAAAGCTGACAAGCAGATGTTGATGGTAGATCAGCAGGATTTGGTGGAGCAACTTCCGGAAAAGGTATGTGTGTTTGTATTTGAGGGGGAGGTTGAGAGAGGGGAGTTCAATTGAAGAATTGTTTGTTGTATCACAATTTATGCTACCAGGGCTCTTCTATAACTGAGAAGAGATCAAACTAATTCTTATCTGAACACTGAATAGTTTTAAAAATATCCTTCTCTTTAAATATGTAAAAATAGTTCCGCAAGAGTGTGTTAAGAATACAGTTTCCTGTTTTTAAAAATTCAGAACGTTGTCTCATTCAGATAAGTCTCTTATACAAAATGAAATTCCATCGGACTTCCTTTGCAGGCATTTCTGGATTCACAGTATCAAACCTACCCAGCTTGGCTCTTTTAAGAATGTTAAATATTCTTAAACTAATTTTCTGTTGCCAATCCAATTAATGTAAGGATCTTCTTACTGTGCTTTAATCGATAGCTACTGCTGATTTCAGAACAACACATGCTGCCTTTGTATTTTTGTATTTTAACAATTGAACTATTTTGATGTCTCCTTTCCTTTTTTTTAGGTCCTCAATCAGTTAAAACAATCAAAGTCTTCAACCAAAGCACCCATCAGTTTACATGAGATATCTTTGGCACCAACACCTTCTTATCTTTCTCCAGAGGCAGAGTTCACCAGCCATAGTGAGAACCAATTATTTCTTTCTGCCAGATAGCTTACATTAATGGCAAAGTTACCCCAGTAATATCATACCAAGTACTGTCACAATGAGCTATAATATTCTGTGGTAATTGGGCTTGTTTTAATCCTCCTTAGACACATTTTGCTTTGTCGTTTTTATTGTGATGTTCCAAAGGGTGAACCATAGAATCATAGAACTGGAAGGGACCTCAAGAGGTCGTCTAGTCCAGTCAGAGTCCTGCCATGAGTGCAGGGGACAAGTATTATGTAGACCAGTGGTTCTCAAAGCCAGGCCGCCGCTTGTTCAGGGAAAACCCCTGGTGGTTCGGGCTGGTTTGTTTACCTGACATGTCTGCAGGTTCGGCCGATTGCGGCTCCCACTGGATGCAGTTTGCCGCTCCAGGCCAATGCAGGCCGCGGGAAGCGGTGCTGGTTGAGGGAAATGCTAGCTGCTCTTCTTGCAGGTAAACGAGTGGCAGACCGGCTTTGAGAACCACTGATCTAGACCATTCCGGACAGGTGTTTGTCTAACCTGCTCTTAAAAATCTCCAATGATGGAGATTCCACAACCTCCTTAGGCAATTTATTCCAGTGCTTAATCACCCTGACAGTTA
Organism: Chelonoidis abingdonii; assembly: GCF_003597395.2. Lineage (NCBI taxonomy): Eukaryota > Metazoa > Chordata > Testudines > Testudinidae > Chelonoidis > Chelonoidis abingdonii. The sequence continues at coordinate 17,604,598 of NC_133775.1, forward strand.
GGAAGTTTTTCCTAATGTCCAACCTAAACCTCCCTTGCTGCAATTTAAGCCCATTTCTTCTTGTCCTATCCTCAGAGGTTAAGAAGAACAATTTTTCTCCCTTTTCCTTGTAACAACCTTTTACGTACTTGAAAACTGTTATCATGTCCCCTCTCAGTCTTCTGTTTTCCAGACTAAACAAATCCAGTGTTTTCACATAGGTCATGTTTTCTAGACCTTTAATCATTTTTGTTGCTCTTCTGTGGACTCTCTCCAATTTGTCCACATCCTTACTGAAATGTGGCACCCAGAACTGGACACGATACTCCAGCTGAGGCCTAATCAGCACAGAGTAGAGCGGAAGAATTACTTTTCGTGTCTTGCTTACAACAATCTAACAATTTTTTTTAATATAAAAAAGTTTGAAACATTTTCCCCATTATTAATACTCTTTTAAATGTTTGAAGGAATTTTTCATTCCATATTGATTTTCTATTCCATTGGTAAACAAGAGGGTTTTTTCTCCATTTTAATAATAATAATAATAATTAATAACAACATCCACAAGAACTTGATCATAGCTTGTTTAGTTTTTGTTTGTCAGAAGGATGGTCATTAGTAATATCAGAAGTGCTCTTGTGTCAAATATCTTGGGCCACTTTTGATTTTGGATAGTTGCCCTTTGCAGCTGCAGAACAAAAGTGTTGCAATAGTGCATATGAACCATGTGTAGTTCTAAGTGACAAGTTGATTTAAAAAAAATAATCCTGAATGTAAGCCTGAAAAATTCCCTGTGTTTCACTGCCATGATACTGTGTTGTCACATCTAAATGCAACATGTTTTGTCATACTGAACAAAATCTCACAAGTCACATCTCAATTCTGAAGTCAATTTCACATCAGATTCTAATAGTTCTAAGCTCACGTTTTAGGTTGTCTTTACAGTACTCTCCTACATGACTGTATAGGGATATTGAGCAAGTTTTTGCTCTTTAATGACTAATGTGCATCCTTATTAGCTCACTTATATGCACATTTAATATTACTAACTAATTTCTTTTTCTTTTAGGCAATGTACTGCCTCCTCTGTTGCCAGTGGATCCAGCCACATGCCCAGTTGTTCCAGGGCAAGAGATGACTATAGAAATATCCAAGGGGCGATCAGGCCTTGGTCTCAGCATTGTAGGAGGGAAAGATACTCCACTTGTGAGTTTGTTAAACTATTATTCATTGCCTTAATTAAGAAGCAGAAAAAATAAGGAAAAGGAAATTTTGAAATAAGCAATACCATATATCCAGTAGGCCTCTGCTAAATTATTCAGTGTTGTGAATGGCGTACAGCTGATTTCATAATAAAGTTGGTAGTTTTGCCTGATATGTAAGATTCAATATTTATTATTTCCTTTTAAATTGACAGTTATATATATTTTCACTACTATCTTCTATTACTATCATAATTGTCTATTATGTACCCCACTTTCTACAATTTAAACCATATAAATTAAAGATTTCGATGAGTTTCCATTACTCACTTTTATTCTTCCTAGAATGAGCTCTCTTTATTTTACACATAAGCCTTCTCCCTCTCATTTTAAAAAAGTAATGAAATTATAAATTAGTTAATCCGAAATGTCCATGACAGGATCACAAAATGAATGTCACAGCTTCGCTTTGTGCTAACACCTGCATACTTTAAAAACACAAATGCTTATTTTGTGCTCTGTTTAAGCAGGACACCTACGAAGTCCCTGCCAGTACCACCCCAGGCTGGACACAGATTGGCAAAGATAATTTTATTACTTTTGTGTGTGATCCTTTGTTTAGTCTACCCCTCCAGCCATGCTGCTTAAAAAGTTTGATTTTTTTTGTCAGTACCATCCTAATGTGTACTGTTTTCAGCACCATTAAAGTATATCATCAATATGCAAGTTCAAAAGGTTAACTAGCCTAAACTTTTTCTTTCTTGTTTGTGCTAGGTGATTTGCTATTTTAGTTCTTCATTCTTTCTCTGAGAGATACAGTACAGTACTAGAATCTAACAGACTTTCAGCATGAAATTCATGGTGTCAGCAAATTGAGTCTAGAGTTCTCTGGATACAGCTCTGTTGCAGTTTGCATGAGCATTGGGTCATCTTGAATCTTGCCATGAAGTGCGTTAAGCTGATAGAGTTGCTTCGTAATCTCTTTACATACAGTTATTCAAGAAAATACATAGTAATACATCTTTAAACAGTAAAGTCTGTTACTCTCAGCAGGTACAACTTGAAACATTTCAGAGGCAGTCACATCTTAAGCAAAATATAAATGAGAGGGGGAGAGAGATGGATTGGCACAACTGGGTGATTTTGTTTTATAAAGTGTAGGCCTTGTCCTGGTTTTATAATATTAGAACCCAGATCTCAAGTAGTTCAGAATTTTGGTCCCATTTATCTGAAAGCTCCAAAATGTGTAGGGTTCCAGTAAATGATTCTCTTTCAGATGGAGTTTTGCAAAACTGGGTTGAGCTGGTTAAAGTTTTTCAAACATCATTGGTTGAGTTTTGATTTTGTAAAACTGGGATGGTTTGTGCCCAAGTCCATTTTATCAAGATCCCTAAAACTCAGGGGATTCAAATATGAGGTTTTATATTGAGCCATCTCTCTGCTTCTTCATTGAAATGTTTTCAAATTCCAAGTGGCATCCTGTCATAACCAATCCATTGTAAAACTTTCCTGAGAATTTCATAGTAATGAAATACATAAATGTTTCTGCTGACAGACAAACGGGGGGAAAAAGACAAACACTGTGCTCTAAATTCAATAGCTATTTTAGACTGGATTCTATGTTTGTTAGATTATTTATTAAAGTGTCAGCCTAGAAATTTGTAAAGAAAACAATGTATAAAGTTATCAACTTGTTTCCAGCAATAGAGAAATTCATCCGTATGAAGTAAATTTTCAAACATGTCTGACTTCCTTTTTTAAATTACAGAACTTGCCAGAATAAATCTTAGCTGGTCTTCATCTTGTTCATTTTGAGAATTCAAAAGTATGCAGTATTACTTCATAGTAAACAAGTTGCTCTTATTAGACCATAGTCTGGTCTGCGAATTTACTGTGGGGACCTAAGGGATTCTTTCTTCAGTTACATGGACACAGTCTCTCTTCAGTTCAGTGAGACATATGCATATGCATAACTACAGACAAATTGTAGACCTAAAGGGGCCAGATCTTCAGTGGGTTTATTTGACTTAGCTCAGTTAATAGAGCTGATTTACACCATCAGGTGACCTGGCCCTCAGTATTTTGATGCCATGTTTGTCACTAGGGCAAAGAGATGATTGTTTTGTGGTGTGATGGTGAAAACTGAGAGAATAATAGAACAAAACCAGGAGCTGTGGAGGGAAATACCATCTGCGTTTGTTAGAAAAATTTCTCCTCCTCCCTCTGGATCTGTGGGATATAAGGTAAGAACCAGGGGTGACTCTAGCTTTTTTGCCACCCCAAGCACGGCAGGCAGGCTGCCTTCAGCAGCGCGCCTGCAGGAGGTCCCCAGTCCCGCGGATTCGGCAGCTTGCCTGTGGGAGGTCTGCCAGTCCCGTGGCTTTGGCGTACCCACCGCTGAATTGCCACCAAATCCGTGGGACCAGCGGACCTCCCACGGGCAAGCTGCCAAAGGTTGCCTGACTGCAGCCCTGGCAGGGACCGGCAGGGTTCCTCCCGTGGCTTGCCGCCCCAGGCATGCACTTGGAGCACTGGTGCCTGGAGCTGCCGCTGGCAAGAACAAAGGAGTGAAACTGTTGATAGCTAATTAGTATGTTCCATGCTTCTTTTCATCCTTCACTTTCAATTCTGTTGGATAGGTGGGTAAATTTTATATTTATAAAGCCAAAATAATTGCCTGGTAGCTTCACTGCTTGTGAGTTATTTGATACTCAGGGCCCATAGATATCTGCAGCCACTTCAGGCCTATTTATGTGGCAGGAAATTGTGCCCATGGCCTGTAGTTTTCCATAGCGGAGGAAGTTGATTTGAAGCTGGCTTCCACAACATGGTTGCATTTGATATTTTAAAAATATATTTTTTTCAAAGGCGGCCATTGAGAGTTCTTGAAGTCAGAGAGCAAGAGAACAGGAGCACTATCCTGTAGGCCTCCATTTACTCTGTACACTCTCATGTCTGAAAGAGATAGGGAGTTGATGTCTTGCATCCCTAGAGTATAAATGCTACAGGTAGAAGATTGAATGAGATACCTATTGTAGGTGTCACAGAGATGTACTCTATAAGGGGATAGGCAAGCAATGGTAGAGCAAGAGCAGGCTTGTGCGAATGGCACTTCCTTTCACATCGAAGCTGCTGAAAAATTCCCCTCTGCCCTGGCCTCTCAGAAGATGAGACAGTAGCACATATTTCTTCTTTCCTTTCCTTCAGAGTTGCATCTGATCCACCATGTGTGTTGTGTGTGGATAACTGTGGAAACATTTGAGGGGGGACTATGTAGTCATTGAGTTGTGAATAATAGGTTCTATAGTGATATATCTTGGCTCACAATAATACTGTGATGTGCCAATATCCCAGCTGATCCATGAAGAGCTTGTGTATTTTTGCTAGAGCTGTTAAATTAATCTAAAAAAAAAGCTAGGGTAAGAACACAAAGACCTAGCCCAATGTGTGTTTAAATATATTTGCAGCCAAAATTATTTAATTATTAATTTGCTGCTCTGGTTTTTTACTGTTAATACAGTGAACCACAACAGCCTGCCTCATGGAATAGAAATGTCCAGTTCCATATTATTTTGAAGCTCTTTTAAGTTTATGATATACTGCCCTGGCTTTTGGCATTGTAAATCTGGCAGCCCTGCAAAAATAAGCACTACTTAAAAATGAAATACATTCTGTGACTTTTAAGTTATAACCTTGAATATCATCAGAAGTCACAAACTAGAGGCATTAAAATATGGCAGAACGTTCCAGGGAGGTTAATTTCCACAGGAAATGAGAATGCAGTTTCTTAAGTAAAATATTGTTTATCGGAAAGAAGACCTTATTATTCTGTTTAAAAAAACTTGTCAAGGTGTGGTGCTTGCATTGTAATTGAGTATCCTGGCTACACTCAAAGGGGAAGCAGGGCACCAGACAGAACTACTGTAATTGTTGGGAGGACAGATCTGGAGAAATCAGGACTGTCCTTAGAAAAACTGAAATGTCTGTCAGCATTTTTGTTGGGATTGTCTTCTCTTCTTGGTGCTCTCCTGGCATTTAAGGAGCAGTAGTTACTCCTTTTCATTCTGAGGGCTGGTTTTCCCACTTATCTTACATTGCATCTCTTCAATACATGGTCTCTCCTTTATAGCAGTTAATTCGGGAAGCCTCTGTGTGAATTTGACCAGCAATTAATTTTGTAAGAGTAGTGTGGTAAGGCTTCTCCTTTCCTTCCAAGTAAGTCATCTCTGATATAAACAGTCTCCTTTAACTTAGGGTGTGGAAGTAAAGAACAACAAAAAAACTTAGGACCCACCTGGCATTACATAGCACTTACCCAAAGCCCTATACATCACAGCAACATTGACCTAAATTCTGTGTTAAAGGGCCTGGGTTCTGTGGTGTGTGAGGCTGGAAGTTCTGTGACAGCTTCAGATAACGTTTTAAAAATGAAAATGAAAATACACAACCAAAAAAGTACTCTGTTCATCAAATTTGGTTTAATTTTATGGTGCCCCAACATTTTTAATTCTCAATTTACTGAAGAGCACTCTTGAAAATGCATACAGTATCTTAGCTATAGAATTTGTTGGAGGAGGAAGTCAAGCTAGAGGGATTGGTACGAGGGAGGGAGCAGTTTGGGGCTTTTAGCACCTGGAGAAGCCTTAGGTTGGTTTACTGTGGTGAGGAATGTTTCTGCTAAAATGTTCAGCAATGAAATAGTTAACACTATTGACATTTAAGTTGGCATAATTAAGTTTCAGGGTCAACACCTCTTTGAAAGCAAGTTCAGACCTCTTAAAGTCACTTTTTCAGGCTGTTTACAGATGACTACATTGGTTACACTCAGTTGACGTTTGGGAGATTTTCTGTACAATCACTAATAAGAGCTAGTGCTAAAATTTATTTGTAATGGAATACATTTGTTGAGTTACTCTACTGATGAAGAGCATAATACTGTCCCCCTGAAGATAGTAGTAATATATTGTTCCTGAATATTGGTACAAAGTGTTAATAGTCTATTATACAATGAGTGAAACTATAAACAAAAATGACTATAGAAATCTTATGTTTTATATCTTTTTTTTATTATCCAAGAGAAGAAGCCAATGTGGTTTTGAGGGTAATCTATTTAATTTTAATTTCTGAACCATGCTTTTATAGCCATTTGATGGGTTTAACTAAAATGTCATACATAACTGATAGGTGTAATCTGAACACTGGAAGTTGCTTCTCATTATGGCTTGCAAAGTTCTGTGGATTTTCAGGAAATTGCTTACTTCCTTTTCACATCTAGTTTTTCCTGTCTACAAGATGAGGAATACTATCTACCTCTTGGGTTGTTGTATGAATTAATGCTTTTGATTTGATTTAAAAGTAAAAAAGTTATGTGCTAATTATTATTACTAATGAAAGTTTGGGTCTGGTTAATGACACGAGATTTGTAGGCAATAAAATATTTGCTTCTTGGCTCTGTCTGATGTAGCTATATCTGGATATCAAATATATACATACACAACCATGCTATTCTGATACTGTATCATATGTAGAAAAGAGTATTTCTGGAAATGTTGTTTAGTCTCATGAGTTGACCTGTTCCAAGTTCTTAGATTAACTAATGCAACTGGGAACAAAAAGTAGTCATAAAGGCATCATCCTCTTGGCCTTTGTGAATTCTTAATGAATCAGTGAGGCTGGTTTTTTTTTTTTTTTTTTTTTTAAAGTCTGTGTGAATTAAGTATTGTGATCATACTTCTGTGATTTACATAGACTTCTTAAATACCGTGTGCTTTGGGGGGGCACCATTAAAGTTAGTGGGAATGTTTACTGTTAACTTAAATGTGAGAATTATCGAGGCCTTTGTTTCCATCTCATTCTTTTTAGTCTTCAGTATATAAAGTACACTACTAATCAACAGGTAGTCAAGGTGGTCAGTAATGATTAAATAGACCTGTACTGTAGATGCTTTAATCTTTGTGCCAGTAGGTAGAAACTTTGAAAGCTATGTATAAATGAGATACTAGTCTCATTTAACATTGTTAGCACCCTCGTACAGTACCTTGTTTAAACTTAATGTAATTTCTCTAAACTTTAAGTTTTAAAATATGGTTCTGTAGGAAGGTACTAATGGAGATAGAAAACTGTAAATTGATAGCGCCTTTGATGTTTCAAGCAATGAGAAAATTCTTCAGCATTCTGAATAGTTGTGGCTCGGTATGTGGGCTAACCTAATTGTGTAGTTGTGTAAAATGGTTCAGATGGGCCAGTGTAGATTGCAAATTGGACAGGTATCCCATATAAGTGAATTAATTGTGAGTTGTTAGTCTCGTCATCAAATTTATAAAATAGGAGGCAATTTGATGTCAGCTGCATTAACATCTTTGACTTGAAATGGTGGAGAACTGGGTTAGTTTCTTGAATGGATAACATAAACATGAGATTGGTGGGTTCATCCTCATTCCTAATGAACATTGGCCCACAACAAGAAAACATTGCATACAAGACATCACAAAGAGGAGTCAAAATAAACAAGTGTTGCAGATCATATACTTGATAACCTTTACTTTCAAATCAATGACAAAATTTAAGCTAAAGCTATTCAAAAGCAATAGGACATCTCAAAAAGTGATTTCAGGAATAACTGTGCCTCACAGGTAGCTGAAGCAACTTGGCATTTGGCTTCATGTTTCATTCACATTCATGCATCTGATCTACCCTATGGTATACATTGGGTCCTGGGTATTTTCCTTCACAATTTTAATTTAATTAAAAAAACGAGAGTGAGAGTGTTAGAATTTTGTACACGGTCCTGCACTTTTATTATTCCCTCTAAAGTGAGCATGTATACATTTTCAAAACCTTTAGTTTGCTTTGGCATGTGATTCATAGATCTTTCTATCATTCTTACTTAAGTCATATATTTTTACACTAAACATCTTATTACCTTAGCTTTATTATTTCAAAATCAAAGGAGAGTTTGCAAATGTCTGACTTTAGTCTGAAGGAATGTTAATGAATAGTGCCATTGAATTTTCAGGTTTAAGCTTTTCTGATCTTAATTAATTTAACCGTAAGCAAAAATATTATGCAAGCTGAATAAAATTTGAATAAATATGGACCAGATGTAACTATAGAGGCCCATAAAATGTAATACAAATATTATCCATTTCCTTAAAATAAATCTATTTTAGCGTGAAAAATTATATTCATATTGAAGTTATGGGTTCACCATTTTTTTTAAATGGAACTTGGCAAGTGAACATTTCTTGCAGGGGTTTGTACTTAAATGGGAAACAGACTTTTTTTCTTGACCTTCTGTAGAAAAGGTTTTTTTCAGTATTGTGAAACAAAAATATTTTTGTTAACACAGTAATATATTTTTACATTATATTGCCTGTTTTATTACCCAAAATGCACAGTCAAAACACTACTGTATCTGTTAATCCTTTGTGAATGTTAATCATTGCAAAGCGTCTGGGTTCTGGAAAGGATTCTGCATACAGCATGGTACGTTACATATACTGCTTACGTAAGGCAGGCATTTGGCTATTAATCAGCCTTTGGTTGCTCTTGCTGAACGTTTGTCTTCTGGATTACATTTAGATCTGTGAATTTAGAAACAAATGCTCCTATATAGCACAGTTTATTTGGTGTAACTTCCTCTGCCTACAAGAAACCAGCAGCTGGGTTTATTTTAAATTCTGGAAAAATCCTTATGGGGCCAAATTCTTCAATGACACCCTTCATGCAACCAGCTGACTTCTACTGTTATCCATGAACCAGCCTTTAAAAGTGTAATGACAGATTTATAAGGTTAGGCACAAAATCTGTTTTCTCTCCCTTTACTGTGGTGATTGATGATAATGAAACAATTAATGATATTTTACTTGCCCTGGGTGAGTGGATGTGTCCATAATCCTGTAGTACTACTAATCATTGGAAGGCCCTGCCCTCTTTATCAACTTTAATAGCTATGTTTATTGGCTGCAATATCCTTTACTACATGGTGAATTTGTTTGAAATGTGTTATTCTGGGTTAGACAAACAGTACGATTGGTTCATCAAATCAGAATACAACTATTACTCATAAGACTGTGAATATTAAACAAAAGGTTGCTCACATTATCATGTGTATAGTTTACCATCCATAGTTCCCCTTTGGGAAATGCTCCAGTTCATGTAGAATACTTCACATATTACATATTTTATATCAATAGTCTACTTGTGACTAAGTAACAAGAAGTTGTAAGACATAAAAACCTGCCTTTAAGAGAGCCACTGGGAATTAGTTTATTTTAAAAACCTTTGAGTTAAGAAATTCTATATTATTGTTCTTTAAATCCTGAGACACAGTAAGTAATGTGTCAAACATTAATCATATATTTTTAGACATTTATTTTCCTGTCCTCATCCCATACAGTTGCATTTGTTGTATACCTCTCTTCTCGCTTTGTTTGTATATGGGAAATGCAAATAACTGCACTTCTTGGGAAGAAAGGAGTTAAATCTTACCATAAGTGACACATCTTATCAGCAGGAGTCTACCTACTTCCTTCCAGTTTTTTGTCTTCTGATGGTGGAGTCATGGAACACCTGTCTCAGCCCTCCAGCTCTGTCCCCTTCTCTCTCTCTTCCCTAGTAGAGAAGGAACTACAAGATAAGAAGAGGCATTTTAAAAAGGAGTCAGACATAAAGAAGCCAAATATTTTTTTTCATCTCTGTGATGATGCCCTTAACAGTGCCAAAGTGGTGGCTAGATCTTACGGAGGTTGTGCTGGTGGTCCATCTAGATATCTGGCTCACACTAGAACAACACATTGGAGATGGGGCAAATGAAAATTAACTGATATCTCTTTTATGGGGATTAAGCTTTTTGGGGACTATCTGGACAAGGTAACGATGGACCATTCAGTGTCATGCAAAAAAAGCCTCTTCATCAGAAATTCAGTCCTCCTCCCTTGTCTAGGCCAAGGTTCTGGAAGTGGAGGATTTCTTCTCTCCACTTCTTTCTCTTCCTCAGTATTCTTCACTTCCTCTTTTGTTCTTGGCCAGGTTGGTCTCTCCTTTCTGCTTCAGTTCTTGCAGGCAGGGCTCATTCCCTTGCATGTCCCCACTACTCCCCCAAGGCGCCATCCTTCAGGTTGAGCAAGCAGGCTGACTGGAATGAGGTGTCCCTTCCTTTCACACCTCCTCCAGAACCCCAGTATCTCATAGTGGAGGTCCTCTGAGCCAACTGAGCCTGGTATTTTACTTCCAGTGTTTCCTGGACCTGACACAAATTGAGGCTTCTGCAGAATCCTGGAGCTGTGCTTCGTCAGCTAGTGGTTCCATAAACTGTAGTTCTTTTTCGAGTGCTTGCTCATATTGATTCCAATTAGGTGACTCCCAATTAGGTGTGAGCGTGCTACATGCACTTTTGTTGGAAAATTTTTACCCAGCAACACTCAGTGGGTTGGCTGTGTCGCTCCCTGGAGTGGTGCCGTTATGGCACTGGATATATACCCCTGCCGACCCAACGGCCCTTCAGTTCCTTCTTACCGCCCGTGACGGTCGTTGGAACTGTGGAGCACGGCTTAGCTGATCTCCACTTCCCTAGCTTCAAACCTGACTCGCCTCAGTGTACAGACCAGGCCAAGACAGCCTGGACACTATAATCCCTGTTCCCTCGAACATTTTAGCCTCCCTAACCTGGTGGCTGACCTCCACCCAGGTCTGTGCAGGGATGCCATTCCACCCACCACACCCTTCGACAGCCTTAATCACGGACGCGTCATCTCTGGGTTGGAGTGCCCACCTAGAGGGTCTCTGTACTCAAGGCCTTTGGTCAGCTCAAGAACTAACCTTACACATCAATGTGTGGGAACTGAGGGGGGTTCGCCTAGCATGCCAGGTGTTTTGTCAGTAACTCCAAGGCCATTGTGCATCAGTGTTTATGGACAACACAACAGCCATGTTTTATATAAACAGGCAGGGCGAGCACGCTCCTCCTTTCTTTGTCAGGAAGCCATTCAGCTCTGGGAGTTTTGCATAGCCCACTCAATCGACCTAGTAGCGTCCTTTCTCCCAGGAGTTCAGAACATCCTGGCAGATGGCCTCAGCAGATGCTTCCTAACCCACGAGTGGTCGATTCGTCCAGACATCATCCATTCTGTTTTCCGGAAGTGGAGGTTTACCCACATAGACCTCTTTGCCTCTCGCGAGAATCGGAAATGCCATGTGTTCTTCTCCTTCCAGGGTTGCTCCCCGGGCTCCCTCTCAGACACATTCCTGATACGTGGACGAACCATCTGCTCTACGCCTTTCCGCCGTTCCCACTGGTCCACAGGGTCCTGCTCAAGCTCCGTAGAGACAGGGCCCACCTGATCATCATCACTCCAGCGTGGCCAATGCAGCACCGGTACACCATGTTGTTCGACCTGTTGGTGGCAGACCCAATTCCCCTACCACTTTGGCCAGACCTCATAACTCAGGACTAAGGCAGACTTCACCATCCAGACCTACAGTCTCTTCACCTCACAGCATGATTACTGCGTGCTTAAGCCAGTCCAAGTTACGCTGCTCTGTCTCGGTGCAACAGGTACTCTTAGGCAGTAGGAAGCCGCCTTCTATATTGATATACTTGGCCAAGTGGAAGCGTTTCTCCTGCTGGTGCGCTCAGCATAACGCTGTCCCCATGCAGGTACCAGTTCCTACTGTCCTGGACTACCTCTGGTCCCTGAAACAACATGGCCTAGTGGTTTCATCCATAAAGGTGCATCTGGCAGCCGTCTCTGCCTTCCACCCAGGGGAGAACGGGCGTTCAGTCTTCTCTCACCCTATGGTTTCAAGGTTCCTCAAGGGCTTGGAACGTTTGTACCTGCAGATTCGACATCCTGCCTCGACCTGGGACCTCAGTTTAGTTCTAGCCAAGCTTATGGGGGCTTCCTTCGAACCACTAGCCACCTGCTTGCTGCTGTACCTCTCCTGGAAGACAGCCTTCCTCATCACCATTACATCGGCAAGGCGAGTGTCCGAACTTTGGGCCCTGACAGCGGACCCCCCCCCCATACGGTGTTTCATAAGGACAAGGTACAGCTGCGACCATACCCTGCCTTCCTCCCTAAGCTGGTGTCTGGCTTTCATGTCAGTCAAGACATCTTCCTTCCGGTCTTCTTCCCGAAACCGCACTCGTCGCGTCGGGAACAGCAGCTGCACTCCTTAGACGTCCGTCAAGCTCTCGCCTTTTATATCGAAAGAACAAAACCCTTTCAAAAGACGCCCAAGCTCTTTGTAGCGGTGGCAGATCGAATGAAGGGCCTGCTGGTCTCCTCACGGCGAATTTCATCTTGGGTGATATCTTGCATCCGTGCCTGCTATGACTTGGCTCACATTCCGACTAGCCACCTCACCACCCATTCTACTCGGGCTCAAGCTTCATCTGCTGCCTTCCTGGCCCATGTACCCATCCAGGAGATATGTTGGGCAGCTACCTGGTCATCGGTTCACACCTTTGTGTCACATTACACATTGGTACAACAGTCCAGAGATGACGCGACATTTGGCTCAGCGGTTTTACAGTCCGCGACATCTCACTCCAACCCCGCTGCCTCGGTAAGGCTTGGGAGTCACCTAATTGGAATTGATATGAGCAAGCACTTGAAGAAGAAAAGACGGTTACTCACCTTTGTAACTGTTGTTCTTCGAGATGTGTTGCTCATATCCATTCCAAACCTGCCCTCCTTCCCCTCTGTCGGAGTAGCCGGCAAGAAGGAACTGAGGGGCCGTTGGGTCAGCAGGGGTATATATCCGGCGCCATAACGGCGCCACTCTGGGGGCGACCCAGCCAACCCACAAAGTGTTGCTACGGTAAAAATCTTCCAACGAATGTGCACGTGGCGCACACACACCTAATTTGGAGTCACCTAATTGGAATGGATATGAGCAACACATCTTGAAGAACAACAGTTACAAAGGTGAGTAGCCGTCTTTTCTCTGTGGAGACCCTCCCCCATAATTCCTTCTTATCTCACTACTTGCCAGGTGACTTCTTCTGAAAGAGGATGACTGTCATTTATTAGTAGGGTGCATTTTAGTTTCATGATCTTTGCATTTGTTTTTTTTATTCCCTGTTGCCCCAAATGTTTTCAAAGGTCTTGATTGGTCTTGTTGCCAACTTGCATTGGGAAGAGGCTCCTGGTTGAAATGCCACTTCTTGTCCTGTTGAGCAAGAGGAAAGAAATACTGCAAAGGGATTAACTCAATTGCCATTAGCTCTCAACAAATGCGCGATGGAGTCTCCACACACAAACATAGAGTTTCAGGTCTACCACTGATGGGATATGCCTAACTGTAGATGGCTTATGTCAGAACAGCTGGTGAAATTGCCCCACGATTGTCTGTGATTCTCGAGCCTGTGAGCTCACCAGATCAGTGCTTTTTCTGTTTAGGAAGCTGATTTCATTCATCTCTCCGCAGTCATATAGCTTCTCTGAAAGATCAGGTAGAACAACCTGTGGGTAACTATGTTCATTCTCTGATGCCTGTGCTATTTGTGGTTTTTAGACCTTCAGGCCCAGATCTGAGGGGATATCTGACCAATTGTTCTCTCTTCACTGACCATATGAACCAGTATATTCACCTTATGGTTTTCTTTCCTAAATCTCTCTCTTCCTTGGGTAAAGAAAAGCTACACACTTGACGTAATGAGAGCATGATCATTCTATCCAGACAGAACAAGATGCTTCAAGAATACATGCAGGCTATTTATGACCTTTGCTGCCAGAGTCTAGAGGCAACCTATATCCACATAGAGGTTATGCAAGTGGGTCTTTGACTATGTAGGAAAATGCGATGAGTTATCCAGAAAAGATTCCCCCAAGCCATGTTAGAGCTCAGGCAGCCTCCTGTTCGGGGAGTATTCCCCTACCTGAGATATGTAGAGCAGCTATGTGGAGCTTGAGCCACACATTTACCACTCACTGTTCCCTCATATAGGTTTCCAGATCAGATGCCAATTTTGGGAGGGCTGTCCTGCAGTCAATGTTCAAGTAAGATTTCCTCTTACTCATGTTCAAGCAAATAGACAGCTGCTTGTTAGTCATCGAGAGTGGAATCTGAGCAGCCAATCATTGAAAAAAGATGGAAAGGTAACTTACCTACAATAACTGTGGTTCTTTGAGACTCCATAACACTTCCCCCCACCACTAAGGAGACTATTCCTACGAGATTCTGCACTGAAGAAAGAACTGAGGGGTGGTTGGGCCTGTTGACCCTTTATGCCCTCAGGTGGAGGGCCCCCATCAGTTAGAGGGTCGCTTATGTCCTGAGGCAGGAGGGTTTATGTTCCTTGTTCATGTTTTAACCTTTATTATAACTCCAGACTTTCTAGTTATCCATAGAAATGTCTAGTCCTCCTTTGAATCCCGCTAACGTCTTTGCCTCAGTACCTTGTGGCAATGAGTTCCCCAGGTTAGAGTAGAGTGGGCCTGAGGGCGCCAAGGGCACTGGTGCAGTCCCAATAGACACCATTGGCCAAAGAGAATCTGATCTTGTGCACATGGTGCACATACAGACTAAGGGTCGAATCTATGAACAACACAGCTTGAAGAACTACAGTTACTGTAAGGTAAGTAACCATTCTCTTGCTGTAGTTTTCCTTTGGCTTCAAGATATTCCCATCACCTTTTACTCCTGGTTCCATAAATATGGATGTTCAAAATTGCAAAAGTCTGAAAATTTCCTGTTTAACATGGAGCACTGCTGTTTGCATATCCTGGCATCTACACTGGACCTTTCTAACACACATGAGAGCTATTAAATAGTATTTCACTTCCTGATTTTGTATAGTGTTCTGAGATTAATGGATGATGCATTGTCAAAATACACAATGATTAAAATGTCTAGTTTCTGGCACTTTTTTGCCAAATAAATAAAGCAGCGTGTATTTTGTAGCAAATAAAGATCTTACTTTAAAGAACCTTTTACTTGATATATTTTTTTTTTAAACTTTTCAATTTTTTTAAAGTGGGTAAGCGCTGAGCACCCATAATGCCAATAGGAGCTGCAGGTGCTTACTAGCTTTGACAATTAGGCTCTAAATAAATAGTATTTTTGTTGTTTGCAGTGTTGCTGTAGCCATGTTGGTTCCGTGTTGATATGAGAGGGATGAGGTAATACCTTTTATTGGACCAACTTCTTTTGGTGAAAGAGACAAACTTTTGAGCTACACAGAGATCTTCTTCAGTATTTTTGTTCACACATAAGGTGATGTGGTTCCGTTACAGTGTGATTCTAGTAAAATGCAGATTGTTTTGAAGAAAATAGTGCAGACCAAAAATATATGTGTATAGTCACATATGTTCCTTTATAAATATAAGAGAAAACAATCAGAAAATAAATGCATTGCTGCAGTATACTCCCTTTGGATGGCTGGCCCTCAGAAGTTTAAAGCTCTGACTAAAAGCAAGTTGACATTCTCCTTTGGTAGACGTTCTCCTTCGGTAGATGTGATTTTTGTTTTGGTATCCATAGATCATGGATTCTGTCCTTGGGACCCCAAGATGTGTAGTATAGTTGATAACCATGATATCTTTGTACATTGATGGAATCATTACAGATTGTCATTCAGTTGTTGGATAGCTAGACTAAGATAGTGCACAAAACCAAGACAAGATACCTATATAGCATGCATATAATATGGCAGCCGCTTTTTAAATATTAACTATAATAGTGCCACTAAGAACCCTAACTGTAACTTAAATGTTTTTTGATAATTTTACATATATGTTCAAAACAGTATAATATAATACCCTATGCACATAAGGCCTGATCCAAAGTCCATTGAAGACAATGGAAGACTACCATAGAGTTCAATATACTTTGGACCAAGCCCAGAAACAATAGAAGGGAAGATTACTGTTTGTTTAGAACTGTAAGTTAAGATCTGTCTCTTTCTTTCTTAGTGCTGTTTTAAAATCTTGACTGTGCAATCAGGATCCATTGGTTCAAGTTGTTTTGCATCTACTTGACAAGTCTGATTAAAATCATCTGGCTAAGACTATGTAAGAAAAATAAGACTTTGGCAGGTCAAATGCATTTTTTAAACCTAGAAATGTTCTTTATCAGAATAAGTGTAGCAATGACAACAGTGTTCTTTTTATTACAGTATAAATTGTGACTATATTGCCCACTTAAATTTCTAACATGTGCAAGGACACCAGTTTAATGGGGAACCAACTGCTTTCTCAAATAGTGAATGTGAGTGATTCAGGCTAATAGTTTTTGACATTTCCTGAATCTAAGCCTTGAGGAAAGAGGATGACATCAGTAGTGTTTTTAGGTACCTGGAAATTTGTATGTTCTAAAATATGCAATAATATTGGGGAAGGTTGGTAACTGACAGGAATAGCTGGTTTTAGGAGGAGCTGTGAATGCTGCCATTAGATTGATCTCACACACACAAAAACTACATAAAAGGAATTGAATACAGGGTCTTACAATGGAAATTGTTAGGCAAACTAAGCTACAGGTAACACTACCTTCCATCTATAACAAGTATTATCCAAGTTAGAAAGTACTTTCCACTAGAGGCACTGTGGAATAACCTGTAAAGAAACTGAGTATTCGAAGTTTCTATTGAAGTATTTATTTAAAATTGTGATAATGGAAGTGTTTTATACACGTTTATCTCCAGTCCTTAAATCAGCTCTCCAGATACAAAATGTGTTTGTCCATGTATTTGTACAATGCCCAGGGCACTGAGGCCTAATCCTGATTGGGACTGTGAGTGCTTGTATTGTGCTATTACATGGTAACAGGAAAACTTGTATTCAGAACTCTGAGTTTCAACTCCCTGCCCATACTGCATATCTTGTGCTGTGTATCTGGTGTACACCTCCCTACTATTGCTCCTCTGTGTCTGAGTAGAGTTAGGTGGGAAACCATTTCTCCATCCCATGAGAATTTTGGTATTTTGAAAAAATTCTCTGTCCTAACTCAGGACAAAAAAAAAAAATCAAAATCTTGAAAATATTCATGAAATAAACATCTCAAAATAGCAGCAGCAACATCATCTTCAGATAAGGTCAGTTGTTTGAGTTTGACTTTTTAAAAATGATTAATCTGAATACCTCAACTAACCTTCCCTGCAAATAGCTTTGGTTCATTGTCTGGTTTTTTATTTTTTTTTAAGTTCCTCGAAAAATTCCCAGCCAGCTCTAAAAATGCACCTGTTGCTGTGTACTGCAGACTCACAAGACTCTGCTGACTTTTCCTTACATGTGCCATGTGCCGAGTCTGCTATTTCAAGTAGAACTGTTAGAAATGTGAAGGACTGTACCCTTCTCAAATCTTGCATACCTTTTCTTGGTTCTACTGCCCCAATGCACCAGTTTGCATCTGATGTCAGTCAGAACTCATTGCTGATACCCATGACCAACTTCAGATTAGAGTATGTTTGTCAGCATCATCCCAGGAGCTTCAGCAAGACGAAAAGCTCCAGCCCCAGCACTTTAACATGGTAGTTTAATTTTTTTAAAGTAAAACCTGGAGGGAAAAAAAGATTAAGACATTGGAATAGCATGGGGTTTTGACGCATGAGGCGCTGATTGCCCAAAAGTAAATGAATTTTTTGTCACTTAGTTCTTTTGGTGGTAGCTGCTTAAATTATTTCTGCAAAACCCTGCAGTTACCATTGGTATTGTTCCTTAAATTGATCTGTTCTTTTGATTTCTTAATTATCTGTTACTTGATTACATAGCTCATAGTATTTTGCATTCGTTTATGCAGAATGAAATCTTTCTTTTTCTTTCTTTCTTTCTTTTTTTCATCGGGGATATTTATATCAGCTGTAATGCATTTGTAATAACTGAATCCCCTTCCCCCCAGTTTTGCTCTGGATAAATCGTGTACATTTATCAGAGAACAGAGTTTGATAATGATGCTGTGCTTCAATAAGAGCAGAGTAGTTGTAAATACAAGTCTACATCATTAAAACAAGCAGTAGTGGGACTGAAATGGAGGAAGCTTCTGGACATTTTCTTTGTTACAGGATTAGCCTTAGGACATTTGATTTCCCCTCCTTTGAGGTTACACCTCGTGCGCCAATAAAGTATCACACAAAGATACTTTTCTCTTGTCATATAACCGTGCGATGAGTGATGTATATATGCAGCATCTACAAATGTTTTTAAAAACATGAACACACTTTATATGCGACAAACAACAGCTGTTTCCTGCTTATATCTAGTCAGGAAGGGACTGCAAAGCACTGTCTGCACTTTGCTACCTTACAGCCTTGTGGCACAAAGCCTGGACAAAGACTGTTTGTTCATAATATATTGGACTGATAAAGGGACTCTGAAACTATAACATTTTTGTAGGCCTCATCTACTCAAGAGATGGGTATCTGATACCCTCAGACCTGAGATCACTACACGTGATTATCAGCTGCATTGTTGCAGTCAATGATTCGTGTTTCAGTGTTTGGAGAGGGCAAGGAAAGAAGAAAATATACACACTATAAAATGGCACGTCTTTTTTTTGATGATGAGGCCAGTTGTCAGAACTGTGGCCTAAAAAATACTGCAGTAGGGTATTTGCCTATCTGTTGGGGGTGAAGGGAAACAATGGAAAAAGAAAGCACTAGCAAAATAAGAAAATGCTCTTTGTAATGCTTTTCTTTGGGGACATGTACTGCTGGCAATAAGACTGTATCATTGGAACTTTCCCTGAACTACATCTGCCACTGCCAACAGTTTCCAACCTCAGTAATAAACTAATGTTTACCATTGTTCATTTCTTCTGGAGTTCATTTCTTGCAGATCTAACCACCCTATTCACCACAAGGCATCAAGTTCCTGCCTAATGTTGAGCATCTATGCCAAACCCTTAAAAATATTCATAACTCTGAAAAGTCTGGTTTTAAATTATGTCATAAAAAGTAAATGATATTAATGCACCAGTTCAGGTAGAGTTCATATATTGCTGATGCCAATGTATAAAAATGATAGCAACCTAGTAAGAAGTACTACTCTGAAGTGGTGAGCAAAATATTTTTAACCAAAATGTGGATGATAGCAGATGAATGGGTATAATAATTTTCTTATAATCTGTGGCACAGCCTTACTTGTCTTCATATCAACTAAATCATGGAATGCTGTGTCTTTTGAATATAGTGGTACTCAATTATCTGCTGCATGATGTGGATGAGTAACTATCAATTTTAAGGAACTTTTGCAATGGATGAGAATTATGCAGAAAATTTTGTTTCTACAGGATGCTATAGTTATCCATGAAGTTTATGAAGAAGGGGCAGCAGCTAGAGATGGTCGACTCTGGGCTGGTGATCAGATTCTTGAGGTAAATTAATTATGAATCCTATTTAAATAGTTTTGTATTTAATCCAAAATTGCTTTCTTTAGAGGACCATTCTAACCATTTAGTAGATTCTGATGCTTGTAATGAAGACACCAGTCATGCTATGTTCATGAAGCTTTTTTTTAAAACCCGTAAGAAAATCCCAGGAAATAATATTTCACAAACTGCTATAAACTACCAGTTACAGTTTAAGAATATATTACATTTTATCAGACAAGATTGATTTAATTCAAAAACTATGTCATGTACAAATGTACAATAGTTAAGAATCATCCATCTGTTTAATCTTTTATTTAGAAGCCTGCTTTATAGTGTAACCTTTAGTACGTTTTGTTATACTTTTATGTTCTGCAATATATATGTAGAGCATATCATTGCAATTCTGGTCAGCATTAGTACAGCATCTTACAACTTATTAATCTGTTGATATTTCATCAATAATCAACATAATTAGAAAGGTGTACCGTTTTTACTACCCTTTTTATAAGCTTGATGTTTTATCTGGACCCCAGAGCCTTTTAAAGCATTATACTGAGAAAAATGGAGTGTTTATGGTTTATTTTTTAATGTATTGTCTAACTGCTCATCTGTAACTCCACATGGGCATAAAAGCTGAGCTTTGCAGGATACTGTGCAAATAAGTGGGTGACTGCCGAGTCATTCCAAACTATTCATGCAGGCTGATCTATCTTAGTCTGTGGTGTAAAACCTTTAGGCTTGTATTTTGCTTATATAATTAGAGTAATTTTGATGGACTAGTCGATCTATATACACATGGTCACCAGAACAATTTTATTTGTACCTTTTAATGTAACAAAAAGACCAACACCATAATTGTTAGAGACAATTGGAAATTCAAATATATGGAAATCTAGAGAGGAGAGGGTTAAGAGAGGGATGTTGTTGACTGCAAATTAGACTTGAGTCAGGCTCTGGTGGTTCTAGTACAGCTGTTTTTAATGTCTCACTGTCAGATCAGGACAAATTCCCAGCACACCCATTTTGCTGTAGTGCATGGGGTTAGAAAAATAGTGAGGGGCACTTGGGGAGTTGTTTTTACAACTCTTGTACAGAAAATATTTTTTTAATGTTAAGGCTATATTTATTTTCATTTTATAAACAACTGTGTCTTAACAATGTGATAAAAATGGAGAAGGTTAATAAATTCTTCACTGACCATGCAGGAAGGTGCAAATGAGTGTAAGCCATAATGTTTGTATGAATTGTAACCTTTAAAACTGCCCTAATGAGGTAAATCTACAACATATGTAGACATATATGTGTAAAGAAAAATATATGGGTGTATAGCATATTCATAAATGTCTGCATCCTATTTAGGCTTAATGAACTTAGTGTATTTTATGATTAATATTTGACTATGGTATGATTAAGAGTACAAAGAACTGATCTTATTCCCTGCATAGTAATTTATAAAAATATATACTATTATATTTGTGTCAGTATTACATTCTACAATTACTGTTTTATACTTTTGTACAATTACTGTTTCATCTTCCCTATTAAACTTTTAAATTTTGACACACTAGAATTTTTTTAATACATGACAAATAAATGAATGCACAGAGCAGATAATCTGAAAATGGCTTAATTTAGGCTTGAAGGATTAGATTTTTATCTGTAAATGTCAATTTCACCATACCATACACAAACCAAGGAAAAATATTTCCATTGATGGTAATCGAAATTTACAGATAGGCAAAGTAACAAAAATGCTGCTTGAGAATTTATTTAAGGATATTTACTTTGTATAATTTGACATGTGAAGTTGACAATTCGTGTATTAACATGTATAAAGCTTTAAACACTTTGAATCTCAGCATCTACTGTCATTAAATAATTTTCTCTCCTCACCCCCACCCCTATATTTTTCTGCATCTGTGAAAATTTAAATGGATAAAAATGGGGGGGGGTGCTTTTAAAACTCATAATTTTGTACAACTGTGAACATTTTAAATTGATAAATTAAAGTTTTAAAAATAAACATTGATTTGACATTATGCAAAAATAAAAATTGAATTCTGCAAAGCCTACTTTAAAGGTTATTGATACAGATACTATGTTTGGCTAGATCTGGAATCAAAATTTCAAGTTTCAGTACTTTTTTGAATACTTCTAATTTGCTCAGACCCATTGCACCATTCAAACTCAATCTGAATTTACTAACCTAGAATGCTTTCAGATTAGGTGGAGAAGCTTAACTGAGAGCTTCTGTAGTGGTCTTGTGTGCCATCTATTGGAACAAAGCAAAATAATCATCTAATAGCAACCTCTTTAAAGCTAAGATATTGTCACTTCCTAACTTTTCTGTAAATTTACATTGTGAATCTACTAATGAGAATTAGAGAAAATAATGCTCTTACCACAGATGAGAAGATCTGGTTTCCAGCCAGCACTTAATTTTTTCCTTATTTTTTCTGTTCTTCAGCATTGTGATGTTGGGGGAAGGGGGAATCTAAGCATTCATACCAGCAAAGAAAAAGCAACAGAAATGTATAATGTGCAGAGGAGAAAGATAACACTTTCACCTCTGATACTGGGAGTGGAAGTAGCTTTATGATGTAAATGAATTGAGTTTGGTTGTTTCTCCCCATTGTTCAGTAGACAAGAGTGAACACTACAAAGCCACCAATTGACAGCTTTCTGATCAGGAGAAGCCAGGATAAGTTATAAAGAGTATATCTCACTTCAAGTTGAGATGACCCAGTACATGGCATTGTAGCAAAGCTCACAGTGGAATGTGTAAAGCTCAGCACTGTAAATTGATGGCATAATTTTTTAGAAGCGCTGGTCATCAGAAAATGGTGCTCAGCACCTCAGAAGATCAGACCACTAAATTGTTGTGCCTCAGCACTCTCAAGTTTGAAAATTTTGGCCTGAAGTTATGGTAGGTGGTGGGATTTTGTCTATGGATATTTGCAAGTGTGAGTTTTCCCACAATGGCCTATACCAGTCACCTCCACTCAAGACGAGAGGTGACGAATCAAATCGACATTTTAGTTTTCCTTTGCTTTTCACTAGATAGCTTCTTTTTTCACCTCTGTTGATAAAGGCAGTGGGGAGATATCTGCAAATACCAAATCACTGAATATCACATATCTTGTGGTCAGTTTTAGTCAATAGGAATTTTGTCTGCGTAAGGACTGAGGGATCAAGCCTCAAGTGAGAACCTACTGAAAAGGTTTTAGATAACACTGGGAAATATTCTGCAGTAATTCCATCACTTTACTCTTTATGATGTTATTGCACCCATATTTTCCAAGAAAGGAATGCCCTGGTTTGCTGTGCAATACTTTAAAAACAGGGTTGTCATAACTGAAATACACAAGGTCAATAATCAACCATGTCAAATTGGTAAATCATAGGGCAGAGGTTGGCAACCTTTCAGAAGTGATGTGCCGAGTCTTCATTTATTCACTCTAATGTAAGGTTCCCGTGCCAGTAATACATTTTAACATTTTTAGAAGGTCTCTTTCTATAAGTTTATAATATACTAACTAAAATATTGTTGTATATAAAGTAAATAAGGTTTCTAAAATGTTTAAGAAGCTTCATTTAAAATTAAATTAAAATGCAGAGCTCCCTGGACCGGAGGCCAGGACCCGGGCAGTGTGAGTGCCACTGAAAATCAGCTCGCATGCTGCCTTTGGCACACGTGCCATAGGTTGCCTACCCCTGCCATAGGGTAATGTAAGAATGGCTAATATACAGTAAATAGATGGATGGTATTGTGGTTTAGGCACTAGACTGGGATCCAGGCAATCTGGGTCCAGTTCCTGCCTCTGCCACAGACTTCCTGTGTGACTTTGGGCAAGCCAATTACTTGCTCTGTGCCTCACTTTCCCTCTCTGTAAAATGGAGTAAAAATACTTCGGTGGCACACAGTGCTGCTGCAGAGATAAATACGTTAATGTTTGTGAGGGACTCAGATTCTGTGGGGGTGTAAAGCTCATTAATTGCAATTAGGAAAAATAACAGCTTGATGGTTATTCCAGGTTAATGGCGTTGATTTGAGGAATGCTAGTCATGAAGAAGCTATCACAGCCTTGAGACAGACACCTCAAAAGGTGCAATTAGTTGTTTATAGAGATGAAGCTCATTATAAAGATGAAGAGAATTTGGAGATTTTCTATGTAGATCTACAAAAGAAAACAGGCAGAGGACTAGGTCTAAGCATTGTTGGAAAACGGTAAGAACTTCTGTGTTTTACCACAACTCCGTTCCAAGTGAGAATTTATTTTGCCATATGAACAATTGTAGCCATTACATGGAATGTGAAATACCGAAAGAATGGGTCCAGCCACAAAAGTTGAGATCTAAACTTCTCCATGGGGGTTTTCAGATTTGGGGTTTTGATTTAGACTCCTCTAGAAATAACAGTGGCGTGTATGTAATGTCATAACACTCTTCCCAAGGCTACTTGTTTGTTTCCTTTAGCATTTGGCATTTTGTAGCATAACATAATATTACTAAGAATAGCAGTTTGTGAAGGGTCTGGTCCAGTGACCAAACATAGGACTGAGAGTTAAGCGCTCTTGTGTTTTATTCCCAACTCTGATTGTGTCTGTGACGGCTGGCAAGTCCTTGCTACCTGGATTAGCTTTCCTAGCTTTCTGTGTATAGTAGTACTGCCTGGAAGTGTTTTGAGGATTAGTTAGAGATCTCTACAATCATTAACTATAAAATACTAAGAACACAGTGTGGAGTCAGAAAGGAAACAGTCAATAATAGCTGCTTAAAAAGTAAAACTGGCTTTTTAATAATGTATTTTTAAAGCATTTATTTTAAAGTTGTTTATACTAAAGCTGTGGTATGTTAAATGTATCTTTTATTGCTAGAGAAAACTTCTAGCATGAGCAAAGTCATTGATCAGTCTCTGTGTAAAACTCACAGCAACTGCTGTTTCTTATTGCCAAAAAAGAAAAAAAAAATCATCATGTAATTAACCCAATGGTTTGTGGTCAGTAAAGATTCCATGGCAGTTTTCACAAGAGATGTTTACGCTGGTGTTGTGAGCAGATTCTCCTGTGGGTAATTTAATTCTGGTTCCTGCAACCTGATATGGTATTCTCCAGCCCTCCCCACAACTGCCTTCATGCTAGACTGTTGTGTAGTATTGCTACGTGCTCCTGTGGCGGTTGCGTTTCCCTCCAGAGCTAGTTGAATTTCTGTGGTAGATTAAATTATCCCTGTGTATAGTTAATATTATTATTATACCATTTTGTTTTGTGAAGCGCGTAGGTTCCTTCAGGATAAAAGATAGTGTCTACATTAAGTGGAAGTTAGTATTCCCCTGTCTTTGGCCCTCTACTTCCCCCACACCAAGCTGAAGTAGCTAAACTAAGTACCAGGAGGTTTTCAGGGACTGAGGAAGGGATTCTCCCTTGTTCTATGGCTGGTGGATCCACTGGTCTTGTCCCCTTTGTGTTTTTAAACCACCTCTACCCTCCTCTTGCAAGCCTCATGGTTCAGGTACATGGGATGTCCCACAGAGCTGGGCTCTCTGCTGCTCAGGTTACGCAAATTAATGTGCAAGCTACAAAAATCTCTGTGCAGTGCTCTGTGCTCTTCTCTATGCCTTGAGGCCCTCCAAGGCTGCAGAAAAGAGATAGCATTTGGCCCTGTGTGAGGAAAAGGAAAATCTATAGTGAAGCCACTTCTTATTAAGCATATCAAGAGATAGTCCAACTCAGATTGTGCCTTGGTCTCTGGGCAGTATTTTTATATTACAGTAGCATATGCTTTTCTTATCTGAACAGATTGTACATACTAGAACTAATAGCACAAGGGGAAAGGGAAATAGTGCATGATTTCCTATTTTAATGAGTTTAAAATCTGTAGCTTATAATCACCTCAGAAGGTCAGGTGTAATCTAAAATTAGTTTTTCTCAGCTCCCAAGTTTCTTTTAATGTTTCATAGATGTACGTAATCTGAATTGCACTCACAGAGACTAGTGGATTGTGTAATTAGCCATATGCTTCTTGTATTACCAGAAATGGAAGTGGAGTGTTTGTCTCTGACATTGTTAAAGGAGGAGCTGCAGACCTGGATGGGAGATTAATACAAGGAGATCAGATCTTGTCTGTTAATGGGGAGGATATGAGGAATGCCTCACAAGAGGTTGTTGCCACTATCCTCAAGGTGAGTATATACTACATTCTTAGATATGAAACTGCAGTTACTGACCGTATACAAAGTAATTATCTTGGGGTGCTATTTACACATAGCCAGGACAACCTGAAACCGATTATCAAGACAGATCGGAATTTGATAGGAAAATTACATTGGGAGATTCATTTAGTTTTAGCTCTACATATATATTTATGTAGTACATAGTGGCAAAATGAAGATACAGATATCACTTTAGGCATTTATTTGAAAATGTAACCATTTATTTCAAGCAATGGGAAAATGTTATGAAAACTGAGAGGCATAAAATTGTGGAGCTGAATTGGAATGAGATGCTTTTGGTTTTGCTTGCATTAACTTAGCAACCATAGAATTGCAGTGTAAATTTGTTCGAGCCCAGGCTTTCCTGACATGTTGGTGCTGTTGCCCTGAAGTACTGGGGGACAAATCCTGGCCAGAAATACATCCAGGGCATGGACAAGCCTGCTCAAGGAGACTCTGCCCCCTCCTTTGCTACGCATGCACAACATTTTCCATGGGGCTTTGGGAAAGAACATTGTGAATAGGCCAAGGAAAGAATGCCTGTGTTAGGGTAGGAGGGGAAAGAAGACTGTGGATGATATTTCTGGCCACAGGGAATATTATTGTAGCCTGCTACCTCTGCCATCTACCTGAAATTATGTTGGGAGGAGAGGACTCTGTCCTCCAGATTCCATGAAGATTCCCTGAGCAAAGTTCTTTTATTCAGGCTTTGCATGAGGGAAAGGATTTGGCCCATCTAAGAATCAGCAAGCAAGGGTATGACGTGTTATTAAAGTGAATCTGCTTATGTTAAATTCAGAGTCGTTCTGTTTTACAGTGTTTTTCCTGCTGATGTATTGTTTTCCACTGGATGGGTGGGGTGGGATTTGCTGCTGGTTTGTAATGGGTGGCTGAGCATCTAGCGCCTGATTCAAAGGTCATTAAGTGAATGGAAAGACTTCTATTGATTTCAATAGATTTTCTATGAAGCCCCTAGAATCTGGGATGGATGCCTTTTACATTGTTCAAATAACACAAATGGAATAAAAAATTAGGTTTTAGGTTTCAATCTTCAATGGTTTCTTCAACATTATGGCCTGAAAATATATGTATGTGAGTCTAGGAAAGCAGAAATATTGTAACCCTGTTTAAATATTATATTCCAAGTGTGCTCAAGGGCTAGTGCACCTAGAGATTGGAAGACTGAGAGCTGGTTCTTGGTTATCATCACGGAAAACATCCCAAAGCAGTCAGGTTAGTGACAATTGTATCAATAGAAAATAAAGTCGTTGTGGTCTGCATGGAATGTAGATGAGAGTCTGGCTGGAGCAGCTGACAGAATCTAGGATGTGGATTATTGTTTTAAAATTATCATTATACAATACTGTTCTTTTTCAGTAGTTTTACGTAAATCTCATTAATCTACAACAGGGGTAGGCAACCTCTGGCACGCAAGCTGATTTTCAGTGGCACTCACACTGCCTGGGTCCTGGCCACTGGTCTGGGGGCTCTGCATTTTAATTTAATTTTAAATGAAGCTTCTTAAACATTTTAAATACCTTATTTGCTTTACATACAACAATAGTTTAGTTATATATTATAGACTTATAAGAGACCTTCTAAAAATGTTAAAATGTATTACCGGCACACGAAGCCTTAAATCAGAGTGAATAAATGAAGACTCAGCACACCACTTCTGAAAGGTTGCTGACCCCTGATCTATAAGATGTTTAAATTAGGTGTCCTACACTTAAATATTGGGCAAGTAAGAAGAGGAATGGGCCAGTGCTTTCATTTTCAGTATCTCTCTGGTTTGAGTATACCACAAACATTTAATCACTTTTCCATCTAATAAGCCTGCCCTCACCCCAAAATCGGAATGCTACATTCCTGTAGCTATTTTTGTAAACCAAAAATAACTTAATGACACTAAAGTGTATCTTTGCCTAGCTCTAATAGCAGAGCTGTGTGCAAAATATTGCACTCGAACACACAGAACAATTTTCTACTTTACTTATTTTTTTTTCCAAAATAAAGGAAAATACTTCATTTTTCAACCAGTGCAATTTTTTTAGCACTTGCACTGTGAACAGCGTTGCCATCAAAACTGAAATCTGTGTGCAACAGTGGGGAGA
This sequence comes from Chelonoidis abingdonii, assembly GCF_003597395.2. Classification (NCBI taxonomy): domain Eukaryota; kingdom Metazoa; phylum Chordata; order Testudines; family Testudinidae; genus Chelonoidis; species Chelonoidis abingdonii. The sequence continues at coordinate 17,632,416 of NC_133775.1, forward strand.
GGCATTATGGGATGCTGTTTCATCTGAATCATACTGTTTTGACCAGAAAAACTTAAGGGCATAATAGAAATTCTTTTTGGGAGCTCTGCCACGCTTAAAGTATTTACATTGTGCAAATCAGATTTCTCCATGGGGGCACCCAGGAAATGCATTGAGACCACATTATCACGGTCGAAGATGCAGCATACTACCTCCTCCTCTGTACACGGTCAGCTGTATGGGCAACTACATAGGGGTATGAAGCCTGGACTCACCCCACTCTTTCTCAGGCAACTAGCACCTACACATGCTGGGAGAGAACAAAGGCTCAGCTTCCTAGCAGATCTTGATCATCTCCTGAAAAAAGGAGAGAGCTCTTTGTAGCCTTCTCCTCTCTTTGTGAAGCCACACAGGAGTTGCCCAAAATCTGGTCCATGGAAAATAAGCCAGCACTTCCTGTCTGTGCTTCATAATTGTTAAAGAGTGTAGCTGAAAAAGAGGAAAAAATACTGAGACTGAGCGTGGATGAGGGTCAGTCATCAAGAAAACAAGCGTTGGTTGTGGGGAATCTTGGAGTGGATGCGAAAGGGTAGAGAGACCTACAAAACAAAACAAAAAAAAAAGCAGTGGACTAGGTGCAGATTCAAAAGGAAATGTGGAACACCTAAGCTGCAAGGTTTCACGTGTAAAAGTTAAAGTTTAAGACTCCACTTCAGATAGTGTACGTAATGGTATAACAGCTTCTTCAAGTGATTGCTCATGTGTATTCCACAGTAGGTGTGCATGCTCACCATGTGCACTGGTGTCAAAAATTTTTTCTCTTAGCAGTACCCGTACTGGGTGAGCACCGCTGCGACCTCTGGAGTGGTGTGTCTATATCATGCTATAAGGGGAGTTGCGTGCTCCCCCCATCCTCCGTTTCTTCTTGCCGCCAGTGAAGGTAGTCGGAACATCTTGCTCCAGCCTTGCTGCAGCTTCTCTAGTTGACCTTAGTGGTACAGTTACTTTTAGTAGTTTTTCAAGTAGTTAGAGTGGGCTCGGGGCGTGCCCTGTGCCCCAGGCTTCAAGTCATGCGACTCGTGTCGCCGTTCTATGCCCGGAAGCGATCTGCACGCTGAGTGTCTCCGCTGCTTGGGCGAAACTCACAGTGAGTGCTGCAACATCTGCAGGTCATTCAAGCCGTGGACTAAGGAGAGAGACATCAGGCTTTGCATTCTCCTGATGGAATGGGCGCTGGCCCCTACCCCGGCACGCCAAGCGGACTTAGCACCCGGCACTGTGTCTTCGGTGCGTAACGAAGTCCCCTCCACTTGCTGGCACCACTCCCCTTCCAAGAAGCAAGGGGAGACTTCCGTCTCACAGCGGCGCTGAGAAAAGGAGAAGGCTGAGGCTGGTCCCCAGCCAGGCAGTCCTGGATTCCCCTCCCCCCCCCGGGCCCTAGGCCTCCGACTTATGTTGAGCGGAGCAGCCTGGTTCCGTCCACGCATGCCTTCCCTGCCAGGGAGACCTCCTGATTGATAAAGTTTGTGTTCTTCTGCCTTCCGAGTGGAGTAGTCCTGGAGAATGTCTGACCAATGGGTCCTCAACACCATTTCCAAGAGCTAGGTGTTGCAGTTCCCTTCGCCCCCACCTTACCACCCCCCATCCCTAGTGAGCCCCAGGGACCCGGAGCATGCCCGCTTCCTAGGGCAGAAGGTGGCGCGTCTGCTCCACCTGGGGGCAGTGGAGAGAGTACCAGTAGACTTCCAGTGCAGAGGCTTCTACTCATGGTACTTCCTGATCCCAAAGGCAAAAGGGGGGCTCAGGCCCATCTTGGACCTACGGGATCTCAACCGGTTTATGGTCCGCTCCAAGTTCTGCATGGTTTCTCTGGCCTCTATCATTCCCTCCCTGGACTCAGGGGATTGGTACGCGGCCCTGGACTTTGAGGACGTATATTTCCATATCCATATATTCGAGGAGCACAGGTGCTCCCTCAGGTTCCTGGTGGGGTTGGATCACTACCAGTTCACAGTCCTCTCTTTTGATCTATCCACTGCACCCAGGGTTTTCACCAAGTGCATGGCAGTAGTAGCGGCCTACCTCCAGCAGAAAGGGGTGCAGATCTTTCCATACCTGGACGATTGGCTTCTCAAGGGCAGCTCTTGGTCCCAGATGCAGGCCCAAGTGGAAGTGCTCCTGTCCACATGCACAGATCTCGGCCTAGTGGTGAAGGAGAATAAATCTATATTTGTCCTAGTTCAGCGCATAGAATTCGTAGGGGCGCTGCTAGACTCCTTAAGGGCCACAGCCTGTCTCCCTCCGTGCAGGTTCAAGACCCTCAAAGGTCTCATTGCCTTGGTCATGGCCTTCCCCATGACAACGGCAAGAGTGTGCCGTCAGATCCCCGTGCTAACGTATGTGCTCCGCCATGCCAGGCTCAGAATGAGGCTCTTCCAGCTCTGGCTAGCCTCCCAGTACTCCCAGGCCTGGGATGGACTGGACAAGGTTATCATAATACCACCCCAGGTAGTTGCCTCCCTACAGTGGTGGTCCCTCCCAAGCAACATGCTGCAAGGGGTTTCTTTCCAGGAAGCCTCCCCATCATTAGACTTGGTGTCAGATGCCTCAGATCTGGGATGGGGAGCTCATATAGGGAACATTCAAACCCAAGGGTGATGGTCAGCCTCGGACTTGTCCCTCCACATAAATGCCAGAGCGCTCAGGGCAATATGGTTGGCGTGCGTAGCTTTCAGTATGCACCTTTTGTGGGAAGGTGGTCAGAGTCCTTATGGACAACACTGCTGCGATGTACTACATCAACAGGCAGGGTGGGACTCGTTCCTCAGCCCTATGCCTGGAAGCCCTGAGCCTATGGGGATTCTGTATAGCCCACGATATCTCCCTTCGAGCCTTCCACCTACTTGGCATCTGCAATGTGCGAGCCAATCGCCTCAGTAGGGTTTTCTCCCACCACTACGAGTGGTCGTCCACTCAGAGGTCATCCACCAGCTCTTCCGAGAGTGAGGAGTTCCCCAGATCGACCTCTTTGCAACCGACCAGAACCGGCGCTGTCTCCAGTTCTGCTGCAGGAGAGGAGTGGGGAAGGGGGCGATCTTTTACGCCTTCCTCCTGCAGTGGTCAGGCCAGCTTTTCTATGCCTTCCCACCCTTTCTCCTGATCAGCAAGGTCCTGCAAAAAGTAAAAAGAGACAGGACATGGGTTATCCTCATAGCCCTGGACTGGGACCGACAGCACTGGTACGGGACCCTCCTGTACCTCTTAGCGGCCCCCCTGCAGAGGCTGCCACTTCACCCGGACCTCCTCTCCAAGGAAGGAGGCCACCTCCTCCAGCACAACCTAGCCGCACTCCACCTGACAGTGTGGTTGCTCAGCAGTTGGAGGAGAAGGGGAGGTGTTCAGAGGACGTTAAACGACTCCTGCTGGAAAGTAGAACGCCGTCCACACGGCAGACGTATCTGGCAAAGTGGTCCAGGTTCTCTAGGTGGGTGGTGGAGCTGGGAACCTCCCCATCGTCCGCACTTTGAAAATGAGATTTATGCTCTTATGAAAATTTTTTCCCTGACTTCCTGAAAACCTCTGTTCCCTACAAAGGAAGAAGGGTTGAAGTTCTCTGCCAGGCTTTGAGCCAAAATTAATACGTAGAATTATGATGGCGGCAAAGCACAGCAGGAACTCCTTTAGTAATAGAAGCCAGCGTACCCAGCACCCTACTCTAAGCACTATAGAAAACACCCCATGTGACTACCACAAATTTTGAAATGTTTGTGTCTAGTTAGGATCCTAAATCCATATTTAGGCATTTTCAGAGGTGCTCCAATACTTGCAAATCCCACTGAACTCTATAGGAGCTGCAGATACTCAACACCTTTGAAAATCTGGTCCTTTTTTTTTTTTTTTTTTTTTTTTTGTGCCTAAGTGTATAGATTTAGGAGTTTTTGATGCCCATGTTTTGGTCGGTATTACTATTATTGACACTGAAAGTGTCTGTCCTATAGAGTATGCATTAGTTGGGGGAAGTAGGGTGAAAATTGATTTGAGTTCTTATAATTTCATGATGAGTAGATTCTTGAAATCCAGGGCTAAATGTTCAAAGTGGCCTTAACATTTTTTCATGTGAAATTCTAAGTACCTCAAAGCTTGGATTTTGCAAGCAGGTCAGTTGCAAATACTGAGGTATGTGAACTAAGAAATGGCTTTTGAGAACCTGGCTCCCACTCTGTTTTCCACATAGATCCACCAAAGTTTAAGTATTCTATGTTTACGTATATCAGTTGAAGCTGTAACTTTGTAAGCGCTGTGTGGATCAACATTTTTAAAATGTTCTACATTAGCCCAATAGTCCAAACATTTAAATTTGGTGATTAGGCAAACAGTTCTTAAGTTACTATAAATTGTGGTACCATAAAGAAAAGATTTTCAGGTGTTGTAGCTTTATAAAACTACACCGCAATTAATGTAATTCCATAGGTAAATACAGATTTTGTGACAATGAATTTATCACTCTTTTTTGTTTCCACTTAATGGTACTCTGCAGTATACATCCCCTTCTCACTGCATAAGCACATGTGCCTTGTTTTTACGGCATATCTAAGATTTGCCTCACTCTGAACTATTCAACAGAAACTTGTCTGCATTTATTTCTGATCTTTATTCCGGACTAGTCCATGGAGCTCTCCAGAGAGCAGAGAGCTTGTGCTAATGAGTTCTCCATACACTCTAAGGAACACGAATCCTGATTCCTCAGAAATTTTATTAGCACTTCATGGCTTGAAAATTTATTTGACTAGAAATGTTTCTTCGGCACGAAGCATGCATGGCTGCAGCTTGGCCACTGAGATTCAAGTAGGGATGGATGAAAAGTTGTGGAAAATATCCAGACAAATTGGAACCCCTCTGTTCCTAGATTTGGATCGAAATGAATTGTACATTAAATGGCTTGTCACTCACCTAGTTCTCGTTATCCAAACAAGTTTGCCCTTTGTCCCACTTACTTTTCTATCTTGTTCTCTCCTTTTCTATACCCAGGGGCTGGACCTGTACTCAAAACAAAAAGTATCCATTTAGGATCCTCTGCTTCTCACTACCATCACCAAACTCAACTTTAATCCTATTGGCCCATCCCACTTGCCGTTCCTTTCTGCTTTCACTAATTCTTTAATATCACACACAAACACACCCCTACCTCTCGGGTAGTAGGGCTGTCCCATGGATTAGAGAGTTACTCATTAAAGCCAGTGGCAGTGGCAGTGGCAGGAATGATATGAGGCTGAAGAAGCATAGAAAATACAGTCTCCCTCACTGCATACAAATCCAGGTCTTGGGATGGATTTATCCTAGCCTTAGCTAATGTGACAAAGTTCTTCCTGTGCCTTGGTGGGTTCTGCACTTATTCGCAGATTTGCTCGCCTCAGAGATTGACAGCTGCCCTCAGTTTGGTCACTTTTGCTAGTGGCTCAAACCTGCCATTCGCTCAGCTAACCTCATCACTGGCCAGCAAAGGAAGGAAAGGGAAAAGGAAGGAGAACAATCCCCACAGTCTCTGCTGATCCACTTAGTGGGTCTGGGGACAGGCCAGGGACCTTCCCCTCTGGTGGGACCCACAGTCCAGGTCAATTCCTCTTGTATCCAATAGGGAGTTGGGAAGATGGTTCCAGCCCAGGGCCCTGTGGATCACAGCTGTCTACAGTGTTTCATGTAACACCTGTGCTACAACTCCCTGGGCAACTTCCCCATGGCCTCCTCCAAACACCTTCTTAATCCTCACCACAGGACCTTCCTCCTGATGCCAGATAGCATTTGTACTCCTCAGTTCTCCAGCAGCACACCCTCTCACTCTCAGCTCCTTGCATACCCCTCACTGACTGAAGTGAGGTCCTTTTTAAACCAGGTGCCCTGATTAGCCTGTCTTAACGGATTCTAGCAGCTTCTTAATTTGTTCCAGGTGTCCTGATTAGCCTGCCTGTCTTAATTGGTTCCAGCAAGTTCCTGATTGTTCTGGAACTGCCACTGTTACCTTACCCAGGGAAAAGGGACTTGCTTAATGTGAGGCTAATATATCTGCCTTCTATCAGTCTCCTGTAGCCATCTGGCTAGACCCAGTCACACTAACAAATCCCTCACCAGGTTGTCCAAGGGAAGAGAAGCTGTGATTGATGAGGTTTAAGAGTTTAGAAGGGCTCACAAAATAACTCCTCACCCATCTGAAAGCATATATGATTCCTGCCCCAAACCACTTGTGCACAGGGCCAGACTGAGAATTTTGGGAAAGTTCAGCAAAGGCGATTCATGGAATACAGTCCAAATGTCATTGACTCCTACCATGAAAAAAGTGTCTGTGGGAAGAGAGGAGGTTTTGATCCCCACCACCCCACAGTGTCCTGCTGCAGAAGTTAGAGCCCTACAGCTGTTCCCTACATCCCTAATTCAGACTACATATATTTGCATTTTCAAGGTTGTCTTTGCAAGGCACGGAGCTAGAAACTTTTTGTTCAACATGGAAGCTGAGCACTCTGTGTAGTCCCCAGACACGAGCCCCATAATCCATCCCTTCCACAGAAAATCCTCTGGCAGAATCCCAAGGCAGGGAAATTCCATGAAAATCTACAGATTTTTGTCCAAATTCCTTCAGTGGAGTGGGAGCAAAATGTAACCTGTTCCACTATAGAGGTGGTCGCATCTGGCCACCAGAATTCATGGATCTCCCGAGATCTCTGAATCTCGGGGATCTGCAGAAGGGCACAGAGCTGTACATCCAGAAGCCTCTGCAGTGGCTGTAGCAGGAGTGGCCAAACCAAGGCTTGTGAGCTGCATGCAGCTCTTTTACAATTGAAGTGCAGCTTGCGGAGCCCCCCACACCTCTTCTCCCTCCATTCTCCACCTACCAGACTTGGGGGGAGGGGGGGGACGACTCAGGGCTTCCGTTTCACCAGTAGACACGCCCTGTGGAGCTGAAGCCCTGTGCACCTGCCTCTTGAACTTCTGAAGATTGTTGTATGCAGCTGAGAGGGTCAGTAAGTGTGGCCACCCCTGGGCTATAGCCTTCTATAGCTGCCTGGCAGCATGACTGTTTCTTTTCCTACCTGCAGCAGCCATTGGAGCACTCTTTAAAGGGGGATTCACCAGCCCAAAAGAGGCTCAGTATCAAAACTGGTGTCCCCTCTGGCTATACTAACTCACCTGTAGAATCCCCACAGGCTGCCAATGTAATATGCACCATCTCTCTCATTCATCCTTAAACGCAGTCTCAGAGACAAATGGAACTGTGCCATGGAGGTGTCTGATTCCCATTTCCATGGGGCCAGGAGCAGATCAGTGCGTGGGTGGTCCCCACCATAGGTGTATCTAAGAAGTGTAATCTGGCACTTTATGACTAAGATCAGTATTGTGTGTCTGACCAGGATGATAGACCACTTTGGAGGGGAATGTGAAGTAGATGCCGGAGTTTCCAATGCGGAAGCCCTGTGGGTGCAGGAACTCTCCAGTCTGAAAACCACTGAACCTATCTCTAGTTTCACTTCTTTGGCACAGATGGGCCCTCACTTCCAGAATAACAAACCTGGGGATACAGCATTTGGTTTGCCTCACAATTACTGGTTTTATCTTTATTTTCAGGTGAACCAACACAACATGCATAGTCACTTTCATCCTGCACTGGCTCCAGTCATCACTACCTTACAGAACTTTGTCAGTACCAAGCAGCTGTCGGCAGATGCATCTCAGAGAAATTTAGGTACAAACCAGAGAGAGATGCCAAAATCACTGTGTGTGTGTGTGATTCTTCAGAGACATGAACCTCTGTTATGCTAGTTTAAAAATAAAGTCCTGTATTAGCTGAATCTGGTTTCCTTATCCATCTCCCACAAGATTTATTCTCACATTCCAAACCCCCTGAGCAGCTTCCAGCAAATGCCATTATTTTAAAGTAAATTTACAGAGAAATGTTTTCTTCTTCTCGAAATATAGAATTCCCACTCCCCTCTCCAGTTCCCTTACCTGAGGCCCAGAATAGGCAAGATTCTTTCCCATGTTAATAACACTCACTTCTATCCTGAGAGGGCCTGAAATATTGCCATTTCTTTGCCATGCCTTCCATAATTCAGTTGCAGCTTTGGAACTTATTAGCAGTATGCCCATCCCAAACTCAGGCTGAGAGAACCTTTATACCCCATCATACCATTCTGTACTGTATTTGTGTGCAATAGAATATCGATATCATCTGTAGAGAAAATTACTTCTATCTATTAATCAAAATCATTAACTCTTGCAAGAGACTGATACCATTAATCTTCAGAAACATATCTGATATATTTTAATTAAAGCCAACACAGTTACTGAGAGATCCTTGGATCTGAACAGTCAAACGTTGAGGCCGTTTAGCTCGTTTCATATTTTTTGCTTCTAGACCATCTCCAATTCTTTCATATAGTTTTAGTGCTTTTTAGTTGGCGCTGTAGCTAATTGTGTGCCACAAGGAATCTGTGCCAGCCATACTGATTAACTGGATGTCTATTATTTACTAATACAGCACAAATTAGGAAAGGAAATCAATAGACGTTTAGCAGGCACAATACAGCCCCCTTTGTGGTCGGACACTGATTTATGAATAATAAGCTGATCTTTAATTGAGTGCAACACACAATAGGTCTGTATTCCATAGGCCAACAAAACACTCTTATTCAATAGATTATGTGAGCAACTGCTGTGTACAGTGGATGTCACAATGGCATCTATCAAACAGAGTGATTGTATCCATGTTTATCACTTGGTGAAACAGAAATCCTGTCCTTGTCACATGATCAGTGCTTGAAAGGGCTCTGCTTCTGCTCAGTGATAACTTTGGCTAGTCAGCCAGAGATCGTCACCTGACAGTGTTATCTCTTAATTATATTATCTCTTAATTACAGAAGCTAATTGTTTGTTTCCTTTTTAGTAGGAGCAGATATGGACCTGAGGACTGTGGAGATAATCAGGGTCAGTGAGTTATTTTCTGAAAGATGTTGTTTCCAACGAAAGCTGTTAATTTTTCACTACTTTTTGGCATGCAAAACTGCATTATTATTTAATTGGTGTTGGCACTTTATGGTTTTAATTATAGCTATATATGTGAGGTGTTGTTTCTGAATTAAATATGTCCAACCTGCCTGGGTATCTCAGTTTGTTTTACAGGCTTGGGGCCCTATCCTGCAAACACCTGCTGTCAGGCATAGTTCTCTGTACAATGTGACTGCTTATAGTAAGTGTATAGTAAGCCCCATAGTAATGTGTAAAGGACTAGGCTGTCGCCTAACAGAACTGTTGTCTTGAATCACTGAGTGTAGATAGGGAATATATACAGACAGACACAGACACACACAACTATACATTGTTACACTGTGAATGGTTATGATCTGTTTCTTCCTTTTAGGGACCAAATGATCCCCTTGGTATCAGTATAGCAGGAGGGAAGGGAAGCCCATTAGGAGATGTTCCAATCTTTATCGCCATGATTCAAGCCAGTGGAGTAGCAGCACGTACCCAAAGGCTCAAAGTAAGTGGAAGGGGGCATATATTTCATCTCCTCTAGTATTCACTATATTATCTTGTGCTCATTTAGAAAAGATGTTCTCAAACAGTCGTAAGTGTGGATCACTCCTAGATAGGCACCTTGTCTCCTAGACCCTCTCCCTTCCCATTCATGGTCAGAGATGGGCTGTGCCTGCTGCTGCTGAGTGCAGTACATACCTGTGATAATTATATTGATGTGAAAAAGTAACATTCAGGAAGTATTTTAATGTATTTGCAACAGTCTCTTAATGCAGTCTAGTAGCTGGGAACAGAGGGGAAAGTCAGCACTGCATGACCTGTCAGCTCTGCAAAGAGTGACCAGATGTCCCAATTTTATAGGGACAGTCCTGATTTTTGGATCTTTTTCTTATATAGGCTTCTATTCCCTCCCCCCCAATCCCATGTCCCAGTTTTTAACATTTTCTGTCTGGTCACCCTAGCTCTGCAAGGATCAGAGGCAGTTGCTTCATAGGCCATAGGTGGTCCATAGACAACAGTTGGGGCACCCCTTAGATCTTATACAAAACAAACTCTGGTAACACATAACTGATTTTAAACTGAAACTGACTTTTTCAGGTGCCAAAACAAAATAAAATTACACTTTAAATTCTTTACACTTTAAATTTAAGTTACCATTATGTTTCAGTTTTTGATGAACTACCGTGTTGAACATCCCACAATTACTGAGTAGACTTTCAGGATAACTATTACTATTAAAATGATTGCAGTCTATAAGTTCCTATGTGAGGAACAAAAATTAGATAATGAGCTCTTCAATCTAGCAAACAAAAATATAACAAAATCCAATAGCTGGAAGTTGAAGCTAGGCTAATTCAGACTGGAAATAAGATGTAAATTTTTAACAGTAAAGCGTAACTAACCATTGGAACAACTTATCAAAGTTGTGGTGGATTCTCCATCACTTGCAATTCTTAAATCAAGACTGAATGTTTTTGTAAAAGATATACACTAGTTGAAATAACTATTTCTGGGAAATCCTACATTATTGCTACACAGGAGGTCCGATTAGATGATCTATTCCTGGGGGAATTCTGCATTAAAAATTTAAAAATTCTGCGCACAATATTTTAAAATTATGCAAAGTTCTGCATATTTTATTTGTCAAAATAACACAATATAATCATGCCAGTTTCAATTATTTTGGTTTTTTTACCCAAAATACCTGTCAGCAAGTATATCTGTAATAATATAGACAAAAAAAAAATAAAATTAAGGAAATTTTTTTTTGACAAATAGATTCCTTACTGTGCAACTTAATACAGAACTTTGAGTAATTCATTTAAACTACAATACAGAAACATATTTACTGTATCCCTTAGAAGCAGTATAAAGGCTTGGGGAAATCAGGGGTAATGGAGGAGCTGAGGGAGCGGGAAGGAATGAATCTGGAGTGTTGCTGGGTGTGGGTGGGAGAAGTAGGAAACAGGTTTGGGGGAGTTGAGGAATTGTATAGGGAGTTGGGGAGCCTCCCCCATGCAGACCCTGACTGACCCTCTAGCCTCTCCCATTCATTCAGTCAGGCACATCTGCCCCTGTCCCGATGTGCCCCTGCACCCCTTTAACCACTCGTCCCCATCTGGCCCTGCGGCCCTCTATCCTCCACATCCTCATGTGACCCTGCAGCCCCCTCCCCATTCAGCCTCTGGCTCAATGCTGTCACCCCACTAGCTCCTGTGCCCCCACCCAGTCTGTCATTCCCCCAGCTAGCTCTCCTGAACATCAGTCTGTGAGCCACCCCACTCTCTGTTCCCCCCCCACCCCCCCTACAC